>NW_027316617.1:0-150844 GCF_033978685.3 Nerophis lumbriciformis | reverse complement strand
TAGACATGTTGCATGTTTAATTTAGGAATTATATTGAAAAACATTTTTATTGCTTATTTCGCATTACCTTAGGATTTTAAGAATATTACTGTCATATTGAGTAAGAAACTACATTTTGTGTTTGCAAGCCTTAAAAAAGCATATGTTTTGAGTAAAACTCACAAGGATGCATTGTTTTAGGCTTTTTTAGCCTTTTTGCATGTGTGGTTAGGAAGTAATGTAAATGTAAACTAAATGTAGCAGTAATAATGTCAGTATGAGTAAAACCTAATTTTGTATTTGTAAACCTTACCAAATTACCCGATTCTGGTAAAACTCACATTGATACAATATTTTAGACATTTTTAGACATAATGCATGTTCATTTTTGGAGTTATGTTTATATAATTTTTACATTTAGTATGACAGTTATACTGTCATATTGAATTAAAAAAACTAACTTGCGTCTTTGCAAAACTTACAAAAGATAATTTTTCTAGTAAGTTGTTTCCAGTAAATCTCACAAAGATACATTTCCCCAGGCATTATTAGCCATTTAGCATGTTTGGTTTAGGAGGTATGTTATGTTAAATAACTGTTATATTGAGTGTGGCAGTTATACTGTATTTATGAGTAAAACCAAATTTTTGTTTTTGTAAACCTTACCAAAATACTTGATTCTAGTAAAACCCACATAGATTCAATAATACAGGCATTTTTAGACGGATTGCATGTTTGGTTTTGGAGTTATGTTTGTATAACTGTCATTTTGAATGTGGCAGTTATACTGTCATTATAAGTAAAAAAAACTAACTTGTGTCTTTACAAACCTTACAAAATATTTTTTTTTCCAGTTAAACTCACAAAGATACATTTCCCCAGGCATTATTAGCCATTTATCATGTTTGGTTTAGGAGTTATGTTTAAATAACTGTCATATTGACTGTGGCAGATATACTGTCATTATGAGTAAAACCTATTTTTTGTATTTGTAAACCTGACCAAAATACTTGATTCTGATTAAACTCACATAGATACAATAATACAGGATTCTTTAGACATAAAGCATGTTTCGATCATATTGAGTAAAACAACTAACTTGTGTCCATACAAACCTTACAAAATATTTTTTTTTTCCAGTAAAACTCACAAAAATAAATTTCTTCAGTTATTATTAGCCATTTTGCATCTGTGGTTTAGAATTTATGTTTAAATAACAGTCAGATTGAATGTGACAGTATACTGTCATAGTGAGTAAAACCAAAATGTTGTATTCACAAACCTTACAAAAACAACTGATTCTAAAAACTCACATGAATACATACAATATTATAGGAATTTTAGACATAATGCATGTTTGGTTTTGGAGTTATGTTTAAATAACTGTTATATTGAGTGTGGCAGTTATACTGTATTTATGAGTAAAACCTAATTTTTGTATTTGTAAACCTTACCAAAATACTTAATTCTAGTAAAACTCACATAGATTCAATAATACAGGCATTTTTAGAGAGATTGCATGCTTGGTTTTGGAGTTATGTTTATATAACTTTCATATTTAGTATGACAGTTATACTGTCATATTAAGTAAAAAAAAAACTAACTTGTGTCTTTAAAAACCTTACAAAATATTTTTTTCCAGTAAAACTCACAAAGATAAATTTCATAACCAATTTGTATTTGTGGTTTAGGATTATTGTTTAAATAACTGTCAGATTGAATGTGACAGTATACTGTCATAGTGAGTAAAACCAATATTTTGTATTTGCAAACCTTACAAAAACAACTGATTCTAGTTAAACTCACATGAATACAATATTACAGGCATTTTTAGACATAATGCCTGTTTGGTTTTGGAGTTAAGTTATAATGAGTGTGGCAGTTATACTGTCAATATAAGTAAAAAAATATTGTTTATATTTGTAAACCTTACCAAAATACCTGATTCTAGTAAAACTCACATAAATTCAATTTTACAGCCATTTTTATACAAATTGCATGTTTGGTTTTGGAGTTATTTTTATATAACTTTCATATTTAGTATGACAGTTATACCATCATATTGAGTAAAACAAACAACTAATTTGTGTCTTTACAAACCTTACAAAATATTTGTTACCAGTAAAACTCACAAAGATACATTTCTCCAGGCATTTTTTTGCCATTTTGCATGTGTGGTTTAGGAGTTATGTTTAAATAACTGTCAAATTGAGTGTGGCAGTTATACTGTCATTATAAGTAAAACCTAATTTTTGTATTTGTAAACCTTACCAAAATACCTGATTCTAGTTAAACTCACATAGATTCAATATTACAGACATTTTTATACGGATTGCATGTTTGGTTTTGGAGTTATGTTTATATAACTTTCATATTTAGTATGACAGTTATACAATCATATTGAGTAAAAAAAACTAACTTGTGTCTTTACAAACCTTACAATTTTTTTTTCCCCAGTAAAACTCACAAAGATACATTTCTCCAGGCATTATTAGCCATTTTGCATGTGTGGTTTAGGAGTTATGTTTAAATAACTGTCAAATCAAATGTTGCAGTTATACTGTCATTATGAGTAAAACCCAGGCTTTGTATTTGTCAACCTTACCAAAATACCTGATTCTGGTAAAACTCACATAGATTCATAATTACAGGCAGTTTAAGACATATTGCAAGTTTGGTTTAGGAGTTTGGTTTTGGAATTATGTTTATATAACTTTCATATTTAGTATGACATTCATACCATCATATTGAGTAAAAAAAAACGAACTTTTGTCTTTACAAACCTTACAAAATATTTTTTTCTAGTAAAACTTACAAAGATACATTTCTCCAGGCATTATTAGCCATTTTGCATGTGAGGTTTAAGGGTTATGTTTAAATAACTGTCGTATTGAGTGTGGCAGTTACACTGTCTTTATGAATAAAACCTATTTTTTGTATTTGTAAACCTTACCAAAATACATGATTTTGGTAAAACTCACAAATATAGAATTTTACAGGCATTTTTATACATAATGCATGTTTGGTTTTAGGGTTATGTTTATAAAACTTTCATATTTAGTATGACAGTTATACAATCATATTGAGTAAAAAAAAACCGAACTTGTGTCTTTACAAACCTTACAAATTGTTTTGTTTTTTCAGGAAAACTCACAAAGATACATTTCTCCAGGGATTATTAGCCATTTTTTATGTGTGGTTTAGGAGTTACATTATGTTTAAATAACTGTCAGATTGAATGTGACAGTATACTGTCATAGTGAGTAAAACCTACTTTTTGTATTTGTAAACCTTACCAATTTACCTGATTCTGGTAAAACTCACATAGATACAATATTACAGGCATTTTTAGACATAATGCATGTTTGGTTTTGGAGTTATGTTTATATAACTTTCATATTTAGTATGACAGTTATGCCATCATATTGAGTAAAAAAAACTAACTTGTGTCTTTTTAAACCTTAAAAAATATTTTTTTTCCAGTAAAACTCACAAAGATACATTTCTCCAGGCATTATTAGCCATTAATCATGTTTGGTTTAGGAGTTATGTTTAAATAACTGTCATATTGAGTGTGGCAGTTATACTGTCATTATGAGTAAAACCTATTTTTTGTATTTGTAAACCTAACCAAAATACCTGATTCTGATAAAACTCCTATAGATACAATATTGCAGGATTTTTTTAGACATAAAGCATTTTTCCATCATATTGAGTAAAAAAAACTAACTTGTGTCTATACAAACTTTACAAAAATGTTTTTTTCCATTAAAACTCACAAAAATACATTTCTCCAGTTATGATAGCCATTTTGCATCTGTGGTTTAGAATTTATGTTTAAATAACAGTCAGATTGAATGTGACAGTATACTGTCATAGTGAGTAAAACCAAAATGTAATATTTGCAAACCTTACAAAAACAACTGATTCTAGTACAATTCTCATGGATACAATATTACAGGCATTTTTAGACATAATGCATGTTTGGTTTTGGAGTTATAATTACATTACTTTTACATTTAGTATGACAGTAATACTGTCATATTGAGTAAAAAGAAAAAAAATTGTGTCATTATAAACCTTACGAATTCTTTTTTTCCAGTAAAACTCACATAGATACATTTCTCCAGGCGTTTTTAGTCATTTTGCATGTGTGGTTTAGTAGTTATGTTTAAATAACTGTCAGATTGAATGTGACAGTATGCTGTCATAGTGAGTAAAGCCAATATTTTGTATTTGCAAACCTTACAAAAACAACTGTTTCTAGTAAAACTCACATGGATACAATATTACAGGCCTTTTTAGACATAATGCATGTTTGGTTTTGGAGTTATGTTTATATAACTTTCAAATTCAGTATGACGGTTATACTGTCATGTTGAGTTAAAAAAAGGAAATTGTGTCTTTACAAACCTTACAAAATATTTTTTTTCCCAATAAAAATCACAAAGATACATTTCTCCAGGCATTATTAGCCATTTTGCATGTGTGGTTTAGGAGTTATGTTTAAATAACTGTCATATCAAATATTGAAGTTATACTGTCATTATGAGTATGACCCAAGTTTTGTATTTGTAAACCTTACCAAAATATCTGATTCTGGTAAAACTCACATAGATTTAATACCACAGGCATTTTTAGACGGATTGCGAGTTTGGTTTTGGAGTTATGTTTATTTAACTTTCATATTTAGTATGACAGTTATAAAACTTGTGTCTTTACAAACCTTACAAAATATTTTTTTTCCAGCAAAACTCACAAAGATTAATTTCTCCAGGCATTATTAGCCATTTAGCTTGTTTGGATTAGGAGAGATAACTGTCAGATTGAATGTGACAGTTATTTTTAAAACTGTCCTAGTGAGTAAAACCAATATTTTGTATTTGCAAAAGTTACAAAAACATATGATTCTAGTAAAACTTACATGGATACAATATTACAGGCATTTTTAGACATAATGCATGTTTGGTTTTGGAGTTATGTTTATATAACTTTTACATTTATTATGACAGTTATACTGTCAAATAGAGTAAACAAACAACAACTAACTAGTGTATTTAAAAACCTTACAATTTTTTTTCCCCCCAGTAAAACTGACAAAGATACTTTTCTACAGGCATTATTAGCCATTTAGCATATTTTGTTTAGGAGTTATCTTTAAATAACTGTCATTTTGAATGTGGCAGTTATACTGTCATTATGAGTAAAACCTATTTTTTGTATTTGTAAACTTTACCAAAATACCTGTTTCTAGTGAAATTCACATGGATTCAAAAATTACGCATTTTTAAATATAAGGCATGTTTGGTTTTGGAGTCATGTTTATATAACTTTCATATTTAGTATGACAATTATACCATCATATTGAGTAAAAAAAAACTAACTTGTGTCTTTACAAACCTTACAAATTATTGTTTTCCAGTAAAACTCACAAATATACATTTTTCCAGGCATTATTAGCCTTTGAGCATGTTTGGTTTAGGAGTTATGTTTAAATAAATGTCATTTTGAATGTGGCAGTTATATTGTCATTATGAGTAAAACCTAATTTTTGTATTTGTAAACCTTACCAAAATACATAATTCAGGTAAAACTCATGTATAAAAAATATTACAGGCATTTTTAGACATAATACATGTTTTAGTTTGGAGTTATGTTTATATAACTTTCATATTTAGCAAGACAGCTATACTGTCATATTGAGTAAAAAAAAAGTAACTTGTGTCTTTACAAACCTTACAAAATATTTTTTTTTTTCCGGTAAAACTCACAAGAATACATTTTTCCAAGCATTATTAGCCATTTTGCATGTGTGGTTTAGGAGTTATATTTAAATAACTGTCATACGCAGTGGAAGAATGGCCGTGCGCGACCCGAGGGTCCCTGGTTCAATCCCCACCTAGTACCAACCTCGTCATGTCCGTTGTGTCCTGAGCAAGACACTTCACCCTTGCTCCTGACGGGTGCTGGTTAGCGCCTTGCATGGCAGCTCCCTCCATCAGTGTGTGACTGTGTGTGATAATGGATAAATGTGGAAGTAGTGTCAAAGCGCTTTGAGTACCTTGAAGGTAGAAAAGCGCTATACAAGTACAACCCATTTATCATTTATTATATTGAGTGTGGCAGTTATACTGTCATTATGAGTAAAACCTAATTTTTGTATTTGTAAACCTTAACAAAATACCTGATTCTAGTAAAATTCACATAGATTCAATATTACAGGCATTTGTAGACGGATTGCATGTTTGTTTTTGAAGATTTGTTTATAAACTTTCAAATTTAGTAAGACAGTTATACCATTATATTGAGTAAAAAAACTATTTTGTGTCTTTACAAACCATACAAACTATTTTTTTTCCAGTACATTTTACAAAGATACATTTCTCCAGGCATTATTAGCCATTTTGCATGTGTGGTTTCGAATTTAAGTTTAAATAACAGTCGGATTGAATGTGACAGTATACTGTCATTGTGAGTAAAACCAAAATGTTGTATTTGCAAACTTAAAAAAAAACTGATTTTACTAAAATTCACATGGACACAATATTATAAGCATTTTTAGACATAATGCATGTTTGGTTTTGGAGTTATGTTTATATAACTTTCAAATTTAGTATGACAGTAATACTGTCATATTGAGTAAAAAAAAAGTAACTTGTGTCTTTACAAACCTTACAATGTTTTATTTTTTCCAGTAAAACTCACAAAGGCACATTTCTCCAGGCATTAATAGCCATTTAGCATTTGTGGTTTAGGATTTATGTTTAATTAACAGTCAGCTTGAATGTGACAATATACTGTCATAGTGAGTAAAACCAACATTTTGTATTTGCAAACCTTACAAAAACAACTGATTCTACTAAAACTCACATAGATACAATATTATAAGCATTTTTAGACAAAATGAAATTTTGGTTTTGAAGTTATGTCTATATAACTTTCACATTTAGTAGGACAGTATACCGTCATATTGAGTAAAAAAAAAAACTTGTGTCTTTACAAACCTTACAATTTATTTTTTTCCAGTGAAACTCACAAATATACATTTATCCAGGCATTATTTACCATTTCGCATGTGTCGTTTAAATAACTGTCATATTAAGTGTGGCAGTTATACTGTCATTATTAGTAAAACCTAATTTTTGTATTTGTAAACCTTACCAAAATACCTTAATCTAGTAAAACTCACATTAATTCAATACTACAGATATTTTTAGACGGATTGCACGTTTGGTTTTGGAGTTTTGTTAATACAATTTTCATATTTCGTATGACAGTTAAACTGTCATATTGAGTAAAGAAAACTAACTTGTGTCTTTACAAACCTTACAAAATATTTTTTTTCCAGTGAAACTCACAAGGATACATTTCTCCAGGCATTATTAACCATTTTGCATGTGTGGTTTAGGAGTTATGTTACTGTCATATTGAACATGGCAGTTATACTGTCATTATGAGTAAAACCCAATTTTTGTATTTGTAAACCTTACCAAAATACCTGATTCTGGTAAAACTCACATAGATTCAATATTACAGGCATTTTTAGACGGACTGCAAGTTTGGTTTTGGAGTTATGTTTATTTAACTTGCATATTTAGTACGACAGTTATACTGTCATATTGAGTAAAAAAAAAACTATTTTGTGTCTTTACAACCCTAACAAACTATTTTTTTTCCAGTACATTTTACAAAGATACATGTCTCCAGGCATTATTAGCCATTTTGCATGTGTGGTTTAGGAGTTATGTTTAAATAACTGTCATATTGAGTGTGGCAGTTATACTGTCATTATGAGTAAAATCTATTTTTTGTATTTGTAAACCTTACCAAAATACCTGATTCTGATAAAACTCACATAGATACAATATTACAGGATTTTTTAGACATAAAGCATATTTCCATCATATTGAGTAAAAAAAACTAACTTGTGTCTAAACAAACCTTACAAAGTTTTTTTTTTTTCAAAAAAAACTCACACAAATACATTTCTCCAGTTATTATTAGCCATTTTGCATCTGTGGTCTAGAATTTATGTCTAAATAACAGTCAGATTGAATGTGACAGTATACTGTCATAGTGAGTAAAACCAAAATGTAATATTTGCAAACCTTACAAAAACAACTGATTCTAGTAAAACTCACATGGGTACATAATTACAGGCATTTTTAGACATAATGCATGTTTGGTTTTGGAGTTATGTTTTTATAACTTTCATTTTTAGTATGACAGTTATGCCATCATATTGAGTAAAAAAAACTAACTTATGTCTTTATAAACCTTAAAAAATATTTTTTTCCAGTAAAACTCACAAAGATACATTTCTCCAGGCATTATTAGCCATTAATAATGTTTGGTTTAGGAGTTATGTTTAAATAACTGTCATATTGAGTGTGGCAGTTATACTGTCATTATGAGTAAAACCTATTTTTTGTATTTGTAAACCTTACCAAAATACCTGATTCTGATAAAACTCACATAGATACAATATTGCAGGATTTAGACATAAAGAATATTTCCATCATGATGAGTAAAAAAAACTAACTTGTGTCTATACAAACCTTACAAAATATATTTTTTCCAGTAAAACTCACAAAGATACCTTTCTCCAGGCATTATTAGCCATTTAGCATATTTTGTTTAGGAGTTATGTTATAATAACTGTCATTTTGAATGTGGCAGTTATACTGTCATTATGAGTAAAACCTATTTTTTGTATTTGTAAACCTTACCAAAATACCTGTTTCTAGTGAAACTCACATGGATTCAAAATTCAAGCATTTTTAAACATAAGGCATGTTTGGTTTTGGAGTTATGTTTATATAACTTTCATATTTAGTATGACAGTTATACCATCATATTGAGTAAAAAAAAAAACTAACTTGTGTCTTTACAAACATTACAAATTATTGTTTTCCAGTAAAACTCACAAATATACATTTGTCCAGGCATTATTAGTCTTTGAGCGTGTTTGTTTTAGGAGTTTTGTTTAAATAAATGTCATTTTGATTGTGGCAGTTATATTGTCATTATGAGTAAAACCTAATTTGTTTATTTGTAAACCTTACCAAAATACATAATTCAGGTGAAATATATTACAGGCATTTTTAGACATAATGCATGTTTATATAACTTTCATATTTAGTAAGACAGCTATACTGTCATATTGAGTAAAAAAAGACTAACTTGTGTCTTTACAAACATTACAATTTTTTTTGTTTCCAGTAAAACTCACAAAGGCACATTTCGCCAGGCTTAAATAGCCATTCAGCATTTGTGGTTTAGGATTTATGTTTAAATAACTGTCATATTGCGTGTGGCAGTTATACTGTCATTATGAGTAAAACTTAGTTTTTGTATTTGTAAACCTTACCAAAGTACCTGATTGTAGTAAAACTCACTTAGTTACAATATTACAGGCCTTTTTATACGAATTGCATGTTTGGTTTTGGAGTTATTTTTATATAACTTTCATGTTTAGTATGACAGTTATACCATCATATTGAGTAAAACAAACAACTAATTTGTGTCTTTACAAACCTTACAAAATATTTGTTACCAGTAAAACTCACAAAGATACATTTCTCCAGGCATTTTTTGCCATTTTGCATGTGTGGTTTAGGAGTTATGTTTAAATAACTGTCAAATTGAGTGTGGCAGTTATACTGTCATTATAAGTAAAACCTAATTTTTGTATTTGTAAACCTTACCAAAATACCTGATTCTAGTTAAACTCACATAGATTCAATATTACAGACATTTTTATACGGATTGCATGTTTGGTTTTGGAGTTATGTTTATATAACTTTCATATTTAGTATGACAGTTATACAATCATATTGAGTAAAAAAAACTAACTTGTGTCTTTACAAACCTTACAATTTTTTTTCCCCCAGTAAAACTCACAAAGATACATTTCTCCAGGCATTATTAGCCATTTTGCATGTGTGGTTTAGGAGTTATGTTTAAATAACTGTCAAATCAAATGTTGCAGTTATACTGTCATTATGAGTAAAACCCAGGCTTTGTATTTGTCAACCTTACCAAAATACCTGATTCTGGTAAAACTCACATAGATTCATAATTACAGGCAGTTTAAGACATATTGCAAGTTTGGTTTAGGAGTTTGGTTTTGGAATTATGTTTATATAACTTTCATATTTAGTATGACATTCATACCATCATATTGAGTAAAAAAAAACGAACTATTGTCTTTACAAACCTTACAAAATATTTTTTTCTAGTAAAACTTACAAAGATACATTTCTCCAGGCATTATTAGCCATTTTGCATGTGAGGTTTAAGGGTTATGTTTAAATAACTGTCGTATTGAGTGTGGCAGTTACACTGTCTTTATGAATAAAACCTATTTTTTGTATTTGTAAACCTTACCAAAATACATGATTTTGGTAAAACTCACATATATAGAATTTTACAGGCATTTTTATACATAATGCATGTTTGGTTTTAGGGTTATGTTTATAAAACTTTCATATTTAGTATGACAGTTATACAATCATATTGAGTAAAAAAAAAACGAACTCGTGTCTTTACAAACCTTACAAATTGTTTTTTTTTCAGGAAAACTCACAAAGATACATTTCTCCAGGGATTATTAGCCATTTTTTATGTGTGGTTTAGGAGTTACATTATGTTTAAATAACTGTCAGATTGAATGTGACAGTATACTGTCATAGTGAGTAAAACCTACTTTTTGTATTTGTAAACCTTACCAATTTACCTGATTCTGGTAAAACTCACATAGATACAATATTACAGGCATTTTTAGACATAATGCATGTTTGGTTTTGGAGTTATGTTTATATAACTTTCATATTTAGTATGACAGTTATGCCATCATATTGAGTAAAAAAAAACTAACTTGTGTCTTTTTAAACCTCAAAAAATATTTTTTTCCAGTAAAACTCACAAAGATACATTTCTCCAGGCATTATTAGCCATTAATCATGTTTGGTTTAGGAGTTATGTTTAAATAACTGTCATATTGAGTGTGGCAGTTATACTGTCATTATGAGTAAAACCTATTTTTTGTATTTGTAAACCTAACCAAAATACCTGATTCTGATAAAACTCCTATAGATACAATATTGCAGGATTTTTTTAGACATAAAGCATATTTCCATCATATTGAGTAAAAAAAACTAACTTGTGTCTATACAAACTTTACAAAAATGTTTTTTTCCATTAAAACTCACAAAAATAAATTTCTCCAGTTATGATAGCCATTTTGCATCTGTGGTTTAGAATTTATGTTTAAATAACAGTCAGATTGAATGTGACAGTATACTGTCATAGTGAGTAAAACCAAAATGTAATATTTGCAAACCTTACAAAAACAACTGATTCTAGTAAAATTCTCATGGATACAATATTACAGGCATTTTTAGACATAATGCATGTTTGGTTTTGGAGTTATAATTATATTACTTTTACATTTAGTATGACAGTAATACTGTCATATTGAGTAAAAAGAAAAAAAATTGTGTCATTATAAACCTTACGAATTCTTTTTTTCCAGTAAAACTCACATAGATACATTTCTCCAGGCGTTTTTAGTCATTTTGCATGTGTGGTTTAGTAGTTATGTTTAAATAACTGTCAGATTGAATGTGACAGTATGCTGTCATAGTGAGTAAAGCCAATATTTTGTATTTGCAAACCTTACAAAAACAACTGTTTCTAGTAAAACTCACATGGATACAATATTACAGGCATTTTTAGACATAATGCATGTTTGGTTTTGGAGTTATGTTTAAATAACTTTCAAATTCAGTATGACGGTTATACTGTCATGTTGAGTTAAAAAAAGGAAATTGTGTCTTTACAAACCTTACAAAATATTTTTTTTCCCAATAAAAATCACAAAGATACATTTCTCCAGGCATTATTAGCCATTTTGCATGTGTGGTTTAGGAGTTATGTTTAAATAACTGTCATATCAAATATTGAAGTTATACTGTCATTATGAGTATGACCCAAGTTTTGTATTTGTAAACCTTACCAAAATATCTGATTCTGGTAAAACTCACATAGATTTAATACTACAGGCATTTTTAGACGGATTGCGAGTTTGGTTTTGGAGTTATGTTTATTTAACTTTCATATTTAGTATGACAGTTATAAAACTTGTGTCTTTACAAACCTTACAAAATATTTTTTTTCCAGCAAAACTCACAAAGATTCATTTCTCCAGGCATTATTAGCCATTTAGCTTGTTTGGATTAGGAGAGATAACTGTCAGATTGAATGTGACAGTTATTTTTAAAACTGTCCTAGTGAGTAAAACCAATATTTTGTATTTGCAAAAGTTACAAAAACATATGATTCTAGTAAAACTTACATGGATACAATATTACAGGCATTTTTAGACATAATGCATGTTTGGTTTTGGAGTTATGTTTATATAACTTTTACATTTATTATGACAGTTATACTGTCAAATAGAGTAAAAAAACAACAACTAACTAGTGTATTTAAAAACCTTAAAAAAAATTTTTTTCCCCAGTAAAACTGACAAAGATACTTTTCTACAGGCATTATTAGCCATTTAGCATATTTTGTTTAGGAGTTATCTTTAAATAACTGTCATTTTGAATGTGGCAGTTATACTGTCATTATGAGTAAAACCTATTTTTTGTATTTGTAAACTTTACCAAAATACCTGTTACTAGTGAAATTCACATGGATTCAAAAATTACGCATTTTTAAATATAAGGCATGTTTGGTTTTGGAGTCATGTTTATATAACTTTCATATTTAGTATGACAATTATACCATCATATTGAGTAAAAAAAACTAACTTGTGTCTTTACAAACCTTACAAATTATTGTTTTCCAGTAAAACTCACAAATATACATTTTTCCAGGCATTATTAGCCTTTGAGCATGTTTGGTTTAGGAGTTATGTTTAAATAAATGTCATTTTGAATGTGGCAGTTATATTGTCATTATGAGTAAAACCTAATTTTTGTATTTGTAAACCTTACCAAAATACATAATTCAGGTAAAACTCATGTATAAAAAATATTACAGGCATTTTTAGACATAATACATGTTTTAGTTTGGAGTTATGTTTATATAACTTTCATATTTAGTAAGACAGCTATACTGTCATATTGAGTAAAAAAAAAGTAACTTGTGTCTTTACAAACCTTACAAAATATTTTTTTTTTTCCGGTAAAACTCACAAGAATACATTTTTCCAAGCATTATTAGCCATTTTGCATGTGTGGTTTAGGAGTTATATTTAAATAACTGTCATACGCAGTGGAAGAATGGCCGTGCGCGACCCGAGGGTCCCTGGTTCAATCCCTACCTAGTACCAACCTCGTCATGTCCGTTGTGTCCTGAGCAAGACACTTCACCCTTGCTCCTGACGGGTGCTGGTTAGCGCCTTGCATGGCAGCTCCCTCCATCAGTGTGTGACTGTGTGTGATAATGGATAAATGTGGAAGTAGTGTCAAAGCGCTTTGAGTACCTTGAAGGTAGAAAAGCGCTATACAAGTACAACCCATTTATCATTTATTATATTGAGTGTGGCAGTTATACTGTCATTATGAGTAAAACCTAATTTTTGTATTTGTAAACCTTAACAAAATACCTGATTCTAGTAAAACTCACATAGATTCAATATTACAGGCATTTGTAGACGGATTGCATGTTTGTTTTTGAAGATTTGTTTATAAACTTTCAAATTTAGTAAGACAGTTATACCATTATATTGAGTAAAAAAACTATTTTGTGTCTTTACAAACCATACAAACTATTTTTTTTCCAGTACATTTTACAAAGATACATTTCTCCAGGCATTATTAGCCATTTTGCATGTGTGGTTTCGAATTTAAGTTTAAATAACAGTCGGATTGAATGTGACAGTATACTGTCATTGTGAGTAAAACCAAAATGTTGTATTTGCAAACTTTAAAAAAAACTGATTTTACTAAAATTCACATGGACACAATATTATAAGCATTTTTAGACATAATGCATGTTTGGTTTTGGAGTTATGTTTATATAACTTTCAAATTTAGTATGACAGTAATACTGTCATATTGAGTAAAAAAAAGTAACTTGTGTCTTTACAAACCTTACAATGTTTTATTTTTTCCAGTAAAACTCACAAAGGCACATTTCTCCAGGCATTAATAGCCATTTAGCATTTGTGGTTTAGGATTTATGTTTAATTAACAGTCAGATTGAATGTGACAATATACTGTCATAGTGAGTAAAACCAAAATTTTGTATTTGCAAACCTTACAAAAACAACTGATTCTACTAAAACTCACATAGATACAATATTATAAGCATTTTTAGACAAAATGAAATTTTGGTTTTGAAGTTATGTCTATATAACTTTCACATTTAGTAGGACAGTATACCGTCATATTGAGTAAAAAAAAAAACTTGTGTCTTTACAAACCTTACAATTTATTTTTTTCCAGTGAAACTCACAAATATACATTTATCCAGGCATTATTTACCATTTCGCATGTGTCGTTTAAATAACTGTCATATTAAGCGTGGCAGTTATACTGTCATTATTAGTAAAACCTAATTTTTGTATTTGTAAATCTTACCAAAATACCTTAATCTAGTAAAACTCACATTAATTCAATACTACAGATATTTTTAGACGGATTGCACGTTTGGTTTTGGAGTTTTGTTAATACAATTTTCATATTTAGTATGACAGTTAAACTGTCATATTGAGTAAAGAAAACTAACTTGTGTCTTTACAAACCTTACAAAATATTTTTTTTCCAGTGAAACTCACAAGGATACATTTCTCCAGGCATTATTAACCATTTTGCATGTGTGGTTTAGGAGTTATGTTTACATAACTGTCATATTGAACATGGCAGTTATACTGTCATTATGAGTAAAACCCAATTTTTGTATTTGTAAACCTTACCAAAATACCTGATTCTGGTAAAACTCACATAGATTCAATATTACAGGCATTTTTAGACGGACTGCAAGTTTGGTTTTGGAGTTATGTTTATTTAACTTGCATATTTAGTACGACAGTTATACTGTCATATTGAGTAAAAAAAATCTATTTTGTGTCTTTACAACCCTAACAAACTATTTTTTTTCCAGTACATTTTACAAAGATACATGTCTCCAGGCATTATTAGCCATTTTGCATGTGTGGTTTAGGAGTTATGTTTAAATAACTGTCATATTGAGTGTGGCAGTTATACTGTCATTATGAGTAAAATCTATTTTTTGTATTTGTAAACCTTACCAAAATACCTGATTCTGATAAAACTCACATAGATACAATATTACAGGATTTTTTAGATATAAAGCATATTTCCATCATATTGAGTAAAAAAAAACTAACTTGTGTCTAAACAAACCTTACAAAGTTTTTTTTTTTTCAAAAAAAAACTCAAACAAATACATTTCTCCAGTTATTATTAGCCATTTTGCATCTGTGGTCTAGAATTTATGTCTAAATAACAGTCAGATTAAATGTGACAGTATACTGTCATAGTGAGTAAAACCAAAATGTAATATTTGCAAACCTTACAAAAACAACTGATTCTAGTAAAACTCACATGGGTACATAATTACAGGCATTTTTAGACATAATGCATGTTTGGTTTTGGAGTTATGTTTATATAACTTTCATTTTTAGTATGACAGTTATGCCATCATATTGAGTAAAAAAAACTAACTTATGTCTTTATAAACCTTAAAAAATATTTTTTTCCAGTAAAACTCACAAAGATACATTTCTCCAGGCATTATTAGCCATTAATAATGTTTGGTTTAGGAGTTATGTTTAAATAACTGTCATATTGAGTGTGGCAGTTATACTGTCATTATGAGTAAAACCTATTTTTTGTATTTGTAAACCTTACCAAAATACCTGATTCTGATAGAACTCACATAGATACAATATTGCAGGATTTAGACATAAAGAATATTTCCATCATAATGAGTAAAAAAAACTAACTTGTGTCTATACAAACCTTACAAAATATATTTTTTCCAGTAAAACTCACAAAGATACCTTTCTCCAGGCATTATTAGCCATTTAGCATATTTTGTTTAGGAGTTATGTTATAATAACTGTCATTTTGAATGTGGCAGTTATACTGTCATTATGAGTAAAACCTATTTTTTGTATTTGTAAACCTTACCAAAATACCTGTTTCTAGTGAAACTCACATGGATTCAAAATTCAAGCATTTTTAAACATAAGGCATGTTTGGTTTTGGAGTTATGTTTATATAACTTTCATATTTAGTATGACAGTTATACCATCATATTGAGTAAAAAAAAAACTAACTTGTGTCTTTA
Source organism: Nerophis lumbriciformis (assembly GCF_033978685.3). NCBI lineage: Eukaryota > Metazoa > Chordata > Actinopteri > Syngnathiformes > Syngnathidae > Nerophis > Nerophis lumbriciformis. The sequence goes on along the minus strand of NW_027316617.1, from coordinate 134,536 downwards.
CAAACATTACAAATTATTGTTTTCCAGTAAAACTCACAAATATACATTTGTCCAGGCATTATTAGTCTTTGAGCGTGTTTGTTTTAGGAGTTTTGTTTAAATAAATGTCATTTTGATTGTGGCAGTTATATTGTCATTATGAGTAAAACCTAATTTGTTTATTTGTAAACCTTACCAAAATACATAATTCAGGTGAAATATATTACAGGCATTTTTAGACATAATGCATGTTTATATAACTTTCATATTTAGTAAGACAGCTATACTGTCATATTGAGTAAAAAAAGACTAACTTGTGTCTTTACAAACATTACAATTTTTTTTGTTTCCAGTAAAACTCACAAAGGCACATTTCGCCAGGCTTAAATAGCCATTCAGCATTTGTGGTTTAGGATTTATGTTTAAATAACTGTCATATTGCGTGTGGCAGTTATACTGTCATTATGAGTAAAACTTAGTTTTTGTATTTGTAAACCTTACCAAAGTACCTGATTGTAGTAAAACTCACTTAGTTACAATATTACAGGCCTTTTTTAGATATAATGGGACGGCGTGGCGAAGTTGGTAGAGTGGCTGTTCCAGCAATCAGAGGGTTGCTGGTTACTGGGGTTCAATCCCCACCTTCTACCATCCTAGTCACGTCCGTTGTGTCCTTGGGCAAGACACTTCACCCCTTGCATGGCAGCTCCCGCCATCAGTGTCTGAATGTGTGTGTGAATGGGTGAATGTGGTAATACTGTCAAAGCGCTTTGAGTACCTTGAAGGTAGAAAAGCGCTACACAAGTATAACCCATTTATCATTTATTTATTATAATGCATGTTTGGTTTTGAAAGTATGTTTATATAACTTTCATATTTAGTATGACAGTTATTCTGTCATATTGAGAAAAAAATCTAACTTGTGTCTTTAAAAACCTTACAAAATATTATTTTCCCCAGTAAACTCACAAAAATACATTTCTCCAGACATTATTAATATATTTGCATGTGTGGTTTAGAAGTTATGTTTAAATAACTGTCAGATTGAATGTGACAGTATACTGTCATATTGAGTAAAAAAAATACTTTTTGTGTTTGCAAGCCTTAAAAAAGCATATGTTTCGAGGAAAACTCCCAAGAATCCATTATTTCAAACATTATTAGCCATTTTGCATGAATAGTTTAGGAGTTATGATTAAAAAACTGTCATATTGAGTGTGACAGTTTACTTTCATAAAGAGTAAAACCTAATTTTTGTTTTTCCAAACTTCACTAAAACAACTGATTCTAGTAAAACTCACATGGATTCAATAATACAGGCATTTTTACACATTTTGCATGTTTATTTGAGAAATTATGATTGAATACATTTTTATGGCTTTTTTCGCATTATCTCAGGATTTTAAGAACATTACTGTCATATTGAGTAAAAAAATACTTTTTGTGTTTGCAAGCCTTAAGAAAGCATATGTTTCGAGGTAAACTCCCAAGGAACTATTATTTTAAACATTATTAGCCATTTTGCATGAGTGGTTTAGGAGTTATGATTAAAAAATTGTCATATTGAGTGTGACAGTTTACTTTCATTAAGAGTAAAACCTAATTTTTGTTTTTGCAAACTTCACTAAAACAACTGATTCTAGTAAAACTCACATGGATTCAATAATACAGGCATTTTTACACATTTTGCATCTTTAGTTTAGAAATTATGATTGATTACATTTTTATGGCTTTTTTCGCATTATCTCAGGATTTCAAGAACATTACTGTCATATGGAGTAAAAAAATACTTTTTGTGTTTGCAAGCCTTAAGAAAGCATATGTTTCAAGGAAAACTCCCAAGGATCCATTATTTCAAACATTATTAGCCATTTTGCATGAGTAGTTTAGGAGTTATGATTAAAAAACTGTCATATTGAGTGTGACAGTTTACTTTCATAAAGAGTAAAACCTAATTTTTGTTTTTGCAAACTTTACTAAAACAACTGATTCTAGTAAAACTCACATGGATTCAATAATACAGGCATTTTTACACATTCTGCATGTTTAGTTTAGAAATTATGATTGAATACATTTTTATGGCTTTTTTCGCATTATCTCAGGATTTTAAGAACATTACTGTCATATTGAGTAAAAAAAGTACTTTTTGTGTTTGCAAGCCTTAAGAAAGCATATGTTTCGAGGAAAACTCCCAAGAATCCATTATTTCAAACATTATTAGCCATTTTGCATGAGTGGTTTAGGAGTTATGATTAAAAACTTGTCATATTGAGTGTGACAGTTTACATTCATAAAGAGTAAAACCTAATTTTTGCTTTTGCAAACCTTACTAAAACAACTGATTCTAGTGAAACTCACATGGATTTAATATTACTGGCATTTTTAGACATTTTGCATTGTTGGTTTAGGAATTATGTTGGAATACATTTTTATTGCTTTTTTCGCATTATCTCAGAATTTTAAGAACATTATTGTCATATTGAGTACAAAAAATACTTTTTGTATTTGCAAGCCTTAAGAAAGCATATGTTTCAAGGAAAACTCCCAAGGATCCATTATTTCAAACATTATTAGCCATTTTGCATGAGTAGTTTAGGAGTTATGATTAAAAAACTGTCATATTGAGTGTGACAGTTTACTTTCATAAAGAGTAAAACCTAATTTTTGTTTTTGCAAACTTTACGAAAACAACTGATTCTAGTAAAACTCACATTGATTCAATAATATAGGCATTTTTACACATTTTGCATGTTTAGTTTAGAAATTATGATTGAATACATTTTTATGGCTTTTTTCGCATTATCTCAGGATTTTAAGAACATTACTGTCATATTGAGTAAAAAAAATACTTTTTGTGTTTGCAAGCCTTAAGAAAGCATATGTTTCGAGGAAAACTCCCAAGAATCCATTATTTCAAACATTATTAGCCATTTTGCATGAGTGGTTTAGGAGTTATGATTAAAAACTTGTCATATTGAGTGTGACTTGTCATATTGAGTGTTCATAAAGAGTAAAACCTAATTTTTGCTTTTGCAAACCTTACTAAAACAACTGATTCTAGTGAAACTCACATGGATTTAATATTACTGGCATTTTTAGACATTTTGCATTGTTGGTTTAGGAATTATGTTGGAATACATTTTTATTGCTTTTTTCGCATTATCTCAGAATTTTAAGAACATTACTGTCATATTGAGTACAAAAAATACTTTTTATGTTTGCAAGCCTTAAGAAAGCATATGTTTCAAGGAAAACTCCCAAGGATCCATTATTTCAAACATTATTAGCCATTTTGCATGAGTAGTTTAGGAGTTATGATTAAAAAACTGTCATATTGAGTGTGACAGTTTACTTTCATAAAGAGTAAAACCTAATTTTTGTTTTTGCAAACTTCACTAAAACAACTGGTTCTAGTAAAACTCACATGGATTCAATAATACAGGCATTTTTACACATTTTGCATGTTTAGTTTAGAAATTATGATTGAATACATTTTTATGGCTTTTTTCGCATTATCTCAGGATTTTAAGAACATTACTGTCATATTGAGTAAAATAATACTTTTTGTGTTTGCAAGCCTTAAAAAAGCATATGTTTCGAGGTAAACTCCCAAGGATCCATTATTTCAAACATTATTAGCCATTTTGCATGAGTGGTTTAGGAGTTATGATTAAAAACTTGTCATATTGAGTGTGACAGTTTACTTTTATGAAGAGTAAAACCTAATTTTTGCTTTTGCAAACCTTACTAAAACAACTGATTCTAGTGAAACTCACATGGATTTAATATTACTGGCATTTTTAGACATTTTGCATTGTTGGTTTAGGAATTATGTTGGAATACATTTTTATTGCTTTTTTCGCATTATCTCAGAATTTAAAGAACATTACTGTCATATTGAGTACAAAAAATACTTTTTGTATTTGCAAGCCTTAAGAAAGCATATGTTTCAAGGAAAACTCCCAAGGATCCATTATTTCAAACATTATTAGCCATTTTGCATGAGTAGTTTAGGAGTTATGATTAAAAAACTGTCATATTGAGTGTGACAGTTTACTTTCATAAAGAGTAAAACCTAATTTTTGTTTTTGCAAACTTTACTAAAACAACTGATTCTAGTAAAACTCACATGGATTCAATAATACAGGCATTTTTACACATTTTGCATGTTTAGTTTAGAAATTATGATTGAATACATTTTTATGGCTTTTTTCGCATTATCTCAGGATTTTAAGAACATTACTGTCATATTGAGTAAAAAAAATACTTTTTGTGTTTGCAAGCCTTAAGAAAGCATATGTTTCGAGGAAAACTCCCAAGAATCCATTATTTCAAACATTATTAGCCATTTTGCATGAGTGGTTTAGAGTTATGATTAAAAACTTGTCATATTGAGTGTGACATTCATAAAGAGTAAAACCTAATTTTTGCTTTTGCAAACCTTACTAAAACAACTGATTCTAGTGAAACTCACATGGATTTAATATTACTGGCATTTTTAGACATTTTGCATTGTTGGTTTAGGAATTATGTTGGAATACATTTTTATTGCTTTTTTCGCATTATCTCAGAATTTTAAGAACATTACTGTCATATTGAGTACAAAAAATACTTTTTGTGTTTGCAAGCCTTAAGAAAGCATATGTTTCAAGGAAAACTCCCAAGGCTCCATTATTTCAAACATTATTAGCCCTTTTGCATGAGAAGTTTAGGAGTTATGATTAAAAAACTGTCATATTGAGTGTGACAGTTTACTTTCATAAAGAGTAAAACCTAATTTTTGTTTTTGCAAACTTCACTAAAACAACTGGTTCTAGTAAAACTCACATGGAATCAATAAAACAGGCATTTTTACACATTTTGCATGTTTAGTTTAGAAATTATGATTGAATACATTTGTTTTTCTTTTTTCGCATTATCTCAGGAATTTAAGAACATTACTGTAATATTGAGTACAAAAATACTTTTTGTGTTTGCAAGCCTTAAGAAAACATATGTTTCGAGGAAAACTCCCACGGATCCATTAATTCAAACATTATTAGCCATTTTGCATGAGTAGTTTAGGAGTTATGATTAAAAAATTGTCATATTGAGTGTGACAGTTTACTTTCATAAAGAGTAAAACCTAATTTTTGTTTTTGCAAACCTTACTAAAACAACTGATTCTAGTAAAACTCACATGGATTTAATATTACAGGCATTTTTAGACGTTTTGCAATGTTGGTTTAGGAATTATGTTGGAATACATTTTTATTGTTTTTTTCGCATTATCTCAGAATTTTAAGAACATTACTGTCATATTGAGTAAAAACTACTTTTTGTGTTTACAAACCTTAAAAAAAGCATATGTTTCGAGTAAAACTCCCAAGGATCCATTATTTCAGGCAACATTAGCTCATTTTTAAGTGTAGTTTAGGAGTTATGTTTAATTTACTGATATATGAGTGTACATTGTCATGGTGAAAAAAACCTAATTTTTGTATTTGCAAAAATTTCAAATACAACCTAATCTAGTAAAACTCACATGGATTCAATATTACAGGCATTTTTACACATTTTGCATGTTTGGTTTAGGAAATATGATTGAATATATTTTCATTGCTTTTTTCCGCATTATCTCAGTATTTTAGGAATATTACTGTCATATTGAGTAAAAAGCTACTTTTTGTTTGCAAGATTTGAAAAAGCATATGTTTCGAGTAAAACTCCGTAGAATGCATTATTTGAGGCATCATTAGACTTTTGCATGTGTAGTTTAGGAGTTATGATTAAATACATGTCATATTGAGTGTGACAGTTTAGTTTCATAAAGAGTAAAACCTAATTTTTGTTTTTGCAAACTTCACTAAAACAACTGATTCTAGTAAAACTCACATGGATTCAATAATACAGGCATTTTTACACATTTTGCATGTTTAGTTTAGAAATTATGATTGAATACATTTTTATGGCTTTTTTCGCATTATCTCAGGATTTTAAGAACATTACAGTCATATTGAGTAAAAAAATACTTTTTGTGTTTGCAAGCCTTAAGAAAGAATATGTTTCGAGGAAAACTCCCAAGAATCCATTATTTCAAACATTATTAGCCCTTTTGCATGAGTAGTTTAGGAGTTATGATTAAAAAACTGTCATATTGAGTGTGACAGTTTACTTTCATAAAGAGTAAAACCTAATTTTTGTTTTTGCAAACTTCACTAAAACAACTGATTCTAGTAAAACTCACATGGATTCAATAATACAGGCATTTTTACACATTTTGCATGTTTAGTTTAGAAATTATGATTGAATACATTTTTATGGCTTTTTTCGCATTATCTCAGGATTTTAAGAACATTACTGTCATATTGAGTAAAAAAATACTTTTTGTGTTTGCAAGCCTTAAGAAAGAATATGTTTCGAGGAAAACTCCCAAGAATCCATTATTTCAAACATTATTAGCCCTTTTGCATGAGTAGTTTAGGAGTTATGATTAAAAAACTGTCATATTGAGTGTGACAGTTTACTTTCATAAAGAGTAAAACCTAATTTTTGTTTTTGCAAACTTCACTAAAACAACTGATTCTAGTAAAACTCACATGGATTCAATAATACAGGCATTTTTACACATTTTGCATGTTTAGTTTAGAAATTATGATTGAATACATTTGTATGGCTTTTTTCGCATTATCTCAGGATTTTAAGAACATTACTGTCATATTGAGTAAAAAACTACTTTTTGTGTTTGCAAGATTTAAAAAAGCTTATGTTTCGAGGAAAACTCCTAAGGATGCATTATTTCAGGCATCAATAGCCATTTTGCTTGTGTGGATTAGGAGTTTTTAAATAACTGTCATATTGCGTGTGGCATTTATACTGTCATTATGAGTAAAACCTAATTTTTGTATTTTTAAACCTTAAAACCTCCTGATTCTAGTAAAATTCACAAATATACAATATTACAGGCATTTTTAGACATAATGCAGGTTTGGTTTTGGAGTTAGGTTTATAACTTTTCATATTTAGTATGACAGTTATACTGTCATATTAAGTAAAAAAAAAAAAAAAAAGACGTGTCTTTGCAAACCTTACAAAATATTTTTTTCCAGTAAAACTCACAAAGATACATTTCTCTTATTAGCCATTTTGCATGTGTGGTTTCGGAATTATGTTTAAATAACTGTCAGATACAGAGACAGAGACAGTATACATGGGGAAGGCGTGGCGCAGTTGGGAGAGTGGCCGTTCCAGCAACCTGAGGGTTCTTGGTTCGATCCCCACCTTCTACCAACCTCGTCACGTCCGTTGTGTCCTTGAGGGAGACACTTTACCCTTGCTCCTGATGGGTTGTGGTTAGGGCCTTGCATGCCAGCTTCCGCCATCAGTGTGTGAATGTGTGTGTGAATGGATGAATGTAAAAATAGTGTCAAAGCGCTTTGTGTACCTTGAAGGTAGAAAAGCGCTATACAAGTATAGCCCATTTACCATAGTGAGTAAAACCAAATGTTTGTATTTACAAACCTTACAAAAACAACCCATTCTAGTAAAAGTCACACAGGTACAATATTTTAGGCATTTTTAGACATGATGCATGTTTGGTTTTGGAGTTATGTTTACATAACCTCCTTTCTGAGCCGCCACCTTATCGTGGTAGAGGAGTTTGCGGGGCCCACTGATCCTAGGAGCTATGCTGTCTGTGGGCTTCTATGCCCCCTCGTAGGCTCTCCCAAGACAAATAGGTCCTAGGTGAGGGATCAGACAAAGAGCAGCTCAAAGACCTTTATGAAAAGTACAAATCGAGGTCCTAGATTTTTCCTCGCCCGGATGCGGGTCACCGTGGCTCCCCTGTGGAGCCAGGCCCAGAGGTGGGGCACGATGGCGAGCGCCTGTTGGGTGGCTCAGCTCAATGAAGCAACGTGGTTCCCTCCTCCAATGGGCTCACCACTCATGGGCTGGGTTATAGAGGTCGGGTGCAGTGTGAGCTGAGCGGCAGCCAAAGGCAGGGCACTTGGCGGTCCGATCATCGGCTACATAAGCTAGCTCTTCTGACGTGAAATGTCACCTCGCTGGGAGGGAAGGAGCCTGAGCTGGTGTGCGAGATGGATAAGTTCCGGCTAGATATAGTTGGACTCACTTCGACGCACAGGAACCTGTTCTCTCGAGAGGGGCTGGACTCTCTTCCACTATGGCGTTGCAAGCAATGAGAGGCTGGGGTGGCAATTCTTGTTGTCCCCCCGGCTCAAAGACAAGAGTATGGGGTATCGGACTGTCTTATTTTGGCGGGTCGCTCCCTGTATGATCAGTGTAGGGCAGCCTTGGTCCACCAAGGCTGCCCTTTGTCACCGATTCTGTTGTTAACTTTTATGGACAGAATTGCAGTCATGGCGTTGAGGGGATCCGGTTTGGTGGTTGCAGGATTAGGTCTCTGCTTTTTGCAGTTGATGTGGTTCTGATGGCTTCAACTGGCCAGGATCTCCATTGGATGGCCGAGTATGAAGCGACTGGGATGAGAATCAGCACCTCCAAGTCCGAGTCCATGGTTCTCGCCCGGTAAAGGGTGGGGTGCCATTTCCAGGTTGAGGAGGCGATGGCACATACTAGATGGCCCCAAGTGGAGGAGTTCAAGTACCTAGGAGTCTTGTTCACGAGTGAGGGAAGAGTGGATCATGAGATCCACAGGCGGATCGGTGCGGCGTCTTCAGTAATGAGGACGCTATACATTTCGGAAAAAAAAAAATATTTTGTAAGGTTTGTAAAGACACAAGTTACTTTTTTTTTACTCAATATGACAGTATAGCTGTCTTACTAAATATGAAAGTTATATAAACATAACTCCAAACTAAAACATGTATTATGTCTAAAAATGCCTGTAATATTTTTTATACATGAGTTTTACCTGAATTATGTATTTTGGTAAGGTTTACAAATACAAAAATTAGGTTTTACTCATAATGACAATATAACTGCCACATTCAAAATGACATTTATTTAAACATAACTCCTAAACCAAACATGCTCAAAGGCTAATGCCTGGAAAAATGTATATTTGTGAGTTTTACTGGAAAACAATAATTTGTAAGGTTTGTAAAGACACAAGTTAGTTTTTTTTACTCAATATGATGGTATAATTGTCATACTAAATATGAAAGTTATATAAACATGACTCCAAAACCAAACATGCCTTATATTTAAAAATGCGTAATTTTTGAATCCATGTGAATTTCACTAGTAACAGGTATTTTGGTAAAGTTTACAAATACAAAAAATAGGTTTTACTCATAATGACAGTATAACTGCCACATTCAAAATGACAGTTATTTAAAGATAACTCCTAAACAAAATATGCTAAATGGCTAATAATGCCTGTAGAAAAGTATCTTTGTCAGTTTTACTGGGGAAAAAAATTTTTTTTAAGGTTTTTAAATACACTAGTTAGTTGTTGTTTTTTTACTCTATTTGACAGTATAACTGTCATAATAAATGTAAAAGTTATATAAACATAACTCCAAAACCAAACATGCATTATGTCTAAAAATGCCTGTAATATTGTATCCATGTAAGTTTTACTAGAATCATATGTTTTTGTAACTTTTGCAAATACAAAATATTGGTTTTACTCACTAGGACAGTTTTAAAAATAACTGTCACATTCAATCTGACAGTTATCTCTCCTAATCCAAACAAGCTAAATGGCTAATAATGCCTGGAGAAATGAATCTTTGTGAGTTTTGCTGGAAAAAAAATATTTTGTAAGGTTTGTAAAGACACAAGTTTTATAACTGTCATACTAAATATGAAAGTTAAATAAACATAACTCCAAAACCAAACTCGCAATCCGTCTAAAAATGCCTGTAGTATTAAATCTATGTGAGTTTTACCAGAATCAGATATTTTGGTAAGGTTTACAAATACAAAACTTGGGTCATACTCATAATGACAGTATAACTTCAATATTTGATATGACAGTTATTTAAACATAACTCCTAAACCACACATGCAAAATGGCTAATAATGCCTGGAGAAATGTATCTTTGTGATTTTTATTGGGAAAAAAAATATTTTGTAAGGTTTGTAAAGACACAATTTCCTTTTTTTAACTCAACATGACAGTATAACCGTCATACTGAATTTGAAAGTTATATAAACATAACTCCAAAACCAAACATGCATTATGTCTAAAAATGCCTGTAATATTGTATCCATGTGAGTTTTACTAGAAACAGTTGTTTTTGTAAGGTTTGCAAATACAAAATATTGGCTTTACTCACTATGACAGCATACTGTCACATTCAATCTGACAGTTATTTAAACATAACTACTAAACCACACATGCAAAATGACTAAAAACGCCTGGAGAAATGTATCTATGTGAGTTTTACTGGAAAAAAAGAATTCGTAAGGTTTATAATGACACAATTTTTTTTCTTTTTACTCAATATGACAGTATTACTGTCATACTAAATGTAAAAGTAATATAATTATAACTCCAAAACCAAACATGCATTATGTCTAAAAATGCCTGTAATATTGTATCCATGAGAATTTTACTAGAATCAGTTGTTTTTGTAAGGTTTGCAAATATTACATTTTGGTTTTACTCACTATGACAGTATACTGTCACATTCAATCTGACTGTTATTTAAACATAAATTCTAAACCACAGATGCAAAATGGCTATCATAACTGGAGAAATGTATTTTTGTGAGTTTTAATGGAAAAAAACATTTTTGTAAAGTTTGTATAGACACAAGTTAGTTTTTTTTACTCAATATGATGGAAATATGCTTTATGTCTAAAAAAATCCTGCAATATTGTATCTATAGGAGTTTTATCAGAATCAGGTATTTTGGTTAGGTTTACAAATACAAAAAATAGGTTTTACTCATAATGACAGTATAACTGCCACACTCAATATGACAGTTATTTAAACATAACTCCTAAACCAAACATGATTAATGGCTAATAATGCCTGGAGAAATGTATCTTTGTGAGTTTTACTGGAAAAAAATATTTTTTGAGGTTTAAAAAGACACAAGTTAGTTTTTTTTTACTCAATATGATGGCATAACTGTCATACTAAATATGAAAGTTATATAAACATAACTCCAAAACCAAACATGCATTATGTCTAAAAATGCCTGTAATATTGTATCTATGTGAGTTTTACCAGAATCAGGTAAATTGGTAAGGTTTACAAATACAAAAAGTAGGTTTTACTCACTATGACAGTATACTGTCACATTCAATCTGACAGTTATTTAAACATAATGTAACTCCTAAACCACACATAAAAAATGGCTAATAATCCCTGGAGAAATGTATCTTTGTGAGTTTTCCTGAAAAAAAAACAATTTGTAAGGTTTGTAAAGACACGAGTTCGTTTTTTTTTTACTCAATATGATTGTATAACTGTCATACTAAATATGAAAGTTTTATAAACATAACCCTAAAACCAAACATGCATTATGTATAAAAATGCCTGTAAAATTCTATATATGTGAGTTTTACCAAAATCATGTATTTTGGTAAGGTTTACAAATACAAAAAATAGGTTTTATTCATAAAGACAGTGTAACTGCCACACTCAATACGACAGTTATTTAAACATAACCCTTAAACCTCACATGCAAAATGGCTAATAATGCCTGGAGAAATGTATCTTTGTAAGTTTTACTAGAAAAAAATATTTTGTAAGGTTTGTAAAGACAATAGTTCGTTTTTTTTTACTCAATATGATGGTATGAATGTCATACTAAATATGAAAGTTATATAAACATAATTCCAAAACCAAACTCCTAAACCAAACTTGCAATATGTCTTAAACTGCCTGTAATTATGAATCTATGTGAGTTTTACCAGAATCAGGTATTTTGGTAAGGTTGACAAATACAAAGCCTGGGTTTTACTCATAATGACAGTATAACTGCAACATTTGATTTGACAGTTATTTAAACATAACTCCTAAACCACACATGCAAAATGGCTAATAATGCCTGGAGAAATGTATCTTTGTGAGTTTTACTGGGGAAAAAAAAATTGTAAGGTTTGTAAAGACACAAGTTAGTTTTTTTTACTCAATATGATTGTATAACTGTCATACTAAATATGAAAGTTATATAAACATAACTCCAAAACCAAACATGCAATCCGTATAAAAATGTCTGTAATATTGAATCTATGTGAGTTTAACTAGAATCAGGTATTTTGGTAAGGTTTACAAATACAAAAATTAGGTTTTACTTATAATGACAGTATAACTGCCACACTCAATTTGACAGTTATTTAAACATAACTCCTAAACCACACATGCAAAATGGCAAAAAATGCCTGGAGAAATGTATCTTTGTGAGTTTTACTGGTAACAAATATTTTGTAAGGTTTGTAAAGACACAAATTAGTTGTTTGTTTTACTCAATATGATGGTATAACTGTCATACTAAACATGAAAGTTATATAAAAATAACTCCAAAACCAAACATGCAATTCGTATAAAAAGGCCTGTAATATTGTAACTAAGTGAGTTTTACTACAATCAGGTACTTTGGTAAGGTTTACAAATACAAAAACTAAGTTTTACTCATAATGACAGTATAACTGCCACACGCAATATGACAGTTATTTAAACATAAATCCTAAACCACAAATGCTGAATGGCTATTTAAGCCTGGCGAAATGTGCCTTTGTGAGTTTTACTGGAAACAAAAAAAATTGTAATGTTTGTAAAGACACAAGTTAGTCTTTTTTTACTCAATATGACAGTATAGCTGTCTTACTAAATATGAAAGTTATATAAACATGCATTATGTCTAAAAATGCCTGTAATATATTTCACCTGAATTATGTATTTTGGTAAGGTTTACAAATAAACAAATTAGGTTTTACTCATAATGACAATATAACTGCCACAATCAAAATGACATTTATTTAAACAAAACTCCTAAAACAAACACGCTCAAAGACTAATAATGCCTGGACAAATGTATATTTGTGAGTTTTACTGGAAAACAATAATTTGTAATGTTTGTAAAGACACAAGTTAGTTTTTTTTTTACTCAATATGATGGTATAACTGTCATACTAAATGTGAAAGTTATATAAACATAACTCCAAAACCAAACATGCCTTATGTTTAAAAATGCTTGAATTTTGAATCCATGTGAGTTTCACTAGAAACAGGTATTTTGGTAAGGTTTACAAATACAAAAAATAGGTTTTACTCATAATGACAGTATAACTGCCACATTCAAAATGACAGTTATTATAACATAACTCCTAAACAAAATATGCTAAATGGCTAATAATGCCTGGAGAAAGGTATCTTTGTGAGTTTTACTGGAAAAAATATATTTTGTAAGGTTTGTATAGACACAAGTTAGTTTTTTTTACTCATCATGATGGAAATATTCTTTATGTCTAAATCCTGCAATATTGTATCTATGTGAGTTTTATCAGAATCAGGTATTTTGGTAAGGTTTACAAATACAAAAAATAGGTTTTACTCATAATGACAGTATAACTGCCACACTCAATATGACAGTTATTTAAACATAACTCCTAAACCAAACATTATTAATGGCTAATAATGCCTGGAGAAATGTATCTTTGTGAGTTTTACTGGAAAAAAATATTTTTTAAGGTTTATAAAGACATAAGTTAGTTTTTTTTACTCAATATGATGGCATAACTGTCATACTAAAAATGAAAGTTATAAAAACATAACTCCAAAACCAAACATGCATTATGTCTAAAAATGCCTGTAATTATGTACCCATGTGAGTTTTACTAGAATCAGTTGTTTTTGTAAGGTTTGCAAATATTACATTTTGGTTTTACTCACTATGACAGTATACTGTCACATTCAATCTGACTGTTATTTAGACATAAATTCTAGACCACAGATGCAAAATGGCTAATAATAACTGGAGAAATGTATTTGTGTGAGTTTTTAAAAAAAAAAAAAAAACTTTGTAAGGTTTGTTTAGACACAAGTTAGTTTTTTTTACTCAATATGATGGAAATATGCTTTATGTCTAAAAAATCCTGTAATATTGTATCTATGTGAGTTTTATCAGAATCAGGTATTTTGGTAAGGTTTACAAATACAAAAAATAGATTTTACTCATAATGACAGTATAACTGCCACACTCAATATGACAGTTATTTAAACATAACTCCTAAACCACACATGCAAAATGGCTAATAATGCCTGGAGACATGTATCTTTGTAAAATGTACTGGAAAAAAAATAGTTTGTTAGGGTTGTAAAGACACAAAATAGTTTTTTTTTTACTCAATATGACAGTATAACTGTCGTACTAAATATGCAAGTTAAATAAACATAACTCCAAAACCAAACTTGCAGTCCGTCTAAAAATGCCTGTAATATTGAATCTATGTGAGTTTTACCAGAATCAGGTATTTTGGTAAGGTTTACAAATACAAAAATTGGGTTTTACTCATAATGACAGTATAACTGCCATGTTCAATATGACAGTAACATAACTCCTAAACCACACATGCAAAATGGTTAATAATGCCTGGAGAAATGTATCCTTGTGAGTTTCACTGGAAAAAAAATATTTTGTAAGGTTTGTAAAGACACAAGTTAGTTTTCTTTACTCAATATGACAGTTTAACTGTCATACGAAATATGAAAATTGTATTAACAAAACTCCAAAACCAAACGTGCAATCCGTCTAAAAATATCTGTAGTATTGAATTAATGTGAGTTTTACTAGATTAAGGTATTTTGGTAAGGTTTACAAATACAAAAATTAGGTTTTACTAATAATGACAGTATAACTGCCACACTTAATATGACAGTTATTTAAACGACACATGCGAAATGGTAAATAATGCCTGGATAAATGTATATTTGTGAGTTTCACTGGAAAAAAATAAATTGTAAGGTTTGTAAAGACACAAGTTTTTTTTTTTACTCAATATGACGGTATACTGTCCTACTAAATGTGAAAGTTATAAAGACATAACTTCAAAACCAAAATTTCATTTTGTCTAAAAATGCTTATAATATTGTATCTATGTGAGTTTTAGTAGAATCAGTTGTTTTTGTAAGGTTTGCAAATACAAAATGTTGGTTTTACTCACTATGACAGTATATTGTCACATTCAAGCTGACTGTTAATTAAACATAAATCCTAAACCACAAATGCTAAATGGCTATTAATGCCTGGAGAAATGTGCCTTTGTGAGTTTTACTGGAAAAAATAAAACATTGTAAGGTTTGTAAAGACACAAGTTACTTTTTTTTTACTCAATATGACAGTATTACTGTCATACTAAATTTGAAAGTTATATAAACATAACTCCAAAACCAAACATGCATTATGTCTAAAAATGCTTATAATATTGTGTCCATGTGAATTTTAGTAAAATCAGTTTTTTTTTAAGTTTGCAAATACAACATTTTGGTTTTACTCACAATGACAGTATACTGTCACATTCAATCCGACTGTTATTTAAACTTAAATTCGAAACCACACATGCAAAATGGCTAATAATGCCTGGAGAAATGTATCTTTGTAAAATGTACTGGAAAAAAAATAGTTTGTATGGTTTGTAAAGACACAAAATAGTTTTTTTACTCAATATAATGGTATAACTATCTTACTAAATTTGAAAGTTTATAAACAAATCTTCAAAAACAAACATGCAATCCGTCTACAAATGCCTGTAATATTGAATCTATGTGAGTTTTACTAGAATCAGGTATTTTGTTAAGGTTTACAAATACAAAAATTAGGTTTTACTCATAATGACAGTATAACTGCCACACTCAATATAATAAATGATAAATGGGTTGTACTTGTATAGCGCTTTTCTACCTTCAAGGTACTCAAAGCGCTTTGACACTACTTCCACATTTATCCATTATCACACACAGTCACACACTGATGGAGGGAGCTGCCATGCAAGGCGCTAACCAGCACCCGTCAGGAGCAAGGGTGAAGTGTCTTGCTCAGGACACAACGGACATGACGAGGTTGGTACTAGGTGGGGATTGAACCAGGGACCCTCGGGTCGCGCACGGCCATTCTTCCACTGCGTATGACAGTTATTTAAATATAACTCCTAAACCACACATGCAAAATGGCTAATAATGCTTGGAAAAATGTATTCTTGTGAGTTTTACCGGAAAAAAAAAAATATTTTGTAAGGTTTGTAAAGACACAAGTTACTTTTTTTTTACTCAATATGACAGTATAGCTGTCTTGCTAAATATGAAAGTTATATAAACATAACTCCAAACTAAAACATGTATTATGTCTAAAAATGCCTGTAATATTTTTTTATACATGAGTTTTACCTGAATTATGTATTTTGGTAAGGTTTACAAATACAAAAATTAGGTTTTACTCATAATGACAATATAACTGCCACATTCAAAATGACATTTATTTAAACATAACTCCTAAACCAAACATGCTCAAAGGCTAATAATGCCTGGAAAAATGTATATTTGTGAGTTTTACTGGAAAACAATAATTTGTAAGGTTTGTAAAGACACAAGTTAGTTTTTTTTTACTCAATATGATGGTATAATTGTCATACTAAATATGAAAGTTATATAAACATGACTCCAAAACCAAACATGCCTTATATTTAAAAATGCGTAATTTTTGAATCCATGTGAATTTCACTAGAAACAGGTATTTTGGTAAAGTTTACAAATACAAAAAATAGGTTTTACTCATAATGACAGTATAACTGCCACATTCAAAATGACAGTTATTTAAAGATAACTCCTAAACAAAATATGCTAAATGGCTAATAATGCCTGTAGAAAAGTATCTTTGTCAGTTTTACTGGGGGGAAAAAAAATTGTAAGGTTTTTAAATACACTAGTTAGTTGTTGTTTGTTTACTCTATTTGACAGTATAACTGTCATAATAAATGTAAAAGTTATATAAACATAACTCCAAAACCAAACATGCATTATGTCTAAAAATGCCTGTAATATTGTATCCATGTAAGTTTTACTAGAATCATATGTTTTTGTAACTTTTGCAAATACAAAATATTGGTTTTACTCACTAGGACAGTTTTAAAAATAACTGTCACATTCAATCTGACAGTTATCTCTCCTAATCCAAACAAGCTAAATGGCTAATAATGCCTGGAGAAATGAATCTTTGTGAGTTTTGCTGGAAAAAAAATATTTTGTAAGGTTTGTAAAGACACAAGTTTTATAACTGTCATACTAAATATGAAAGTTAAATAAACATAACTCCAAAACCAAACTCGCAATCCGTCTAAAAATGCCTGTGGTATTAAATCTATGTGAGTTTTACCAGAATCAGATATTTTGGTAAGGTTTACAAATACAAAACTTGGGTCATACTCATAATGACAGTATAACTTCAATATTTGATATGACAGTTATTTAAACATAACTCCTAAACCACACATGCAAAATGGCTAATAATGCCTGGAGAAATGTATCTTTGTGATTTTTATTGGGAAAAAAAATATTTTGTAAGGTTTGTAAAGACACAATTTCCTTTTTTTACCTCAACATGACAGTATAACCGTCATACTGAATTTGAAAGTTATATAAACATAACTCCAAAACCAAACATGCATTATGTCTAAAAATGCCTGTAATATTGTATCCATGTGAGTTTTACTAGAAACAGTTGTTTTTGTAAGGTTTGCAAATACAAAATATTGGCTTTACTCACTATGACAGCATACTGTCACATTCAATCTGACAGTTATTTAAACATAACTACTAAACCACACATGCAAAATGACTAAAAACGCCTGGAGAAATGTATCTATGTGAGTTTTACTGGAAAAAAAGAATTCGTAAGGTTTATAATGACACAATTTTTTTTCTTTTTACTCAATATGACAGTATTACTGTCATACTAAATGTAAAAGTAATGTAATTATAACTCCAAAACCAAACATGCATTATGTCTAAAAATGCCTGTAATATTGTATCCATGAGAATTGTACTAGAATCAGTTGTTTTTGTAAGGTTTGCAAATATTACATTTTGGTTTTACTCACTATGACAGTATACTGTCACATTCAATCTGACTGTTATTTAAACATAAATTCTAAACCACAGATGCAAAATGGCTATCATAACTGGAGAAATGTATTTTTGTGAGTTTTAATGGAAAAAAACATTTTTGTAAAGTTTGTATAGACACAAGTTAGTTTTTATTACTCAATATGATGGAAAAATGCTTTATGTCTAAAAAAATCCTGCAATATTGTATCTATAGGAGTTTTATCAGAATCAGGTATTTTGGTTAGGTTTACAAATACAAAAAATAGGTTTTACTCATAATGACAGTATAACTGCCACACTCAATATGACAGTTATTTAAACATAACTCCTAAACCAAACATGATTAATGGCTAATAATGCCTGGAGAAATGTATCTTTGTGAGTTTTACTGGAAAAAAAATATTTTTTAAGGTTTAAAAAGACACAAGTTAGTTTTTTTTACTCAATATGATGGCATAACTTTCATACTAAATATGAAAGTTATATAAACATAACTCCAAAACCAAACATGCATTATGTCTAAAAATGCCTGTAATATTGTATCTATGTGAGTTTTACCAGAATCAGGTAAATTGGTAAGGTTTACAAATACAAAAAGTAGGTTTTACTCACTATGACAGTATACTGTCACATTCAATCTGACAGTTATTTAAACATAATGTAACTCCTAAACCACACATAAAAAATGGCTAATAATCCCTGGAGAAATGTATCTTTGTGAGTTTTCCTGAAAAAAAAAAACAATTTGTAAGGTTTGTAAAGACACAAGTTCGGGTTTTTTTTACTCAATATGATTGTATAACTGTCATACTAAATATGAAAGTTTTATAAACATAACCCTAAAACCAAACATGCATTATGTATAAAAATGCCTGTAAAATTCTATATTTGTGAGTTTTACCAAAATCATGTATTTTGGTAAGGTTTACAAATACAAAAAATAGGTTTTATTCATAAAGACAGTGTAACTGCCACACTCAATACGACAGTTATTTAAACATAACCCTTAAACCTCACATGCAAAATGGCTAATAATGCCTGGAGAAATGTATCTTTGTAAGTTTTACTAGAAAAAAATATTTTGTAAGGTTTGTAAAGACAAAAGTTTTTTTACTCAATATGATGGTATGAATGTCATACTAAATATGAAAGTTATATAAACATAATTCCAAAACCAAACTCCTAAACCAAACTTGCAATATGTCTTAAACTGCCTGTAATTATGAATCTATGTGAGTTTTACCAGAATCAGGTATTTTGGTAAGGTTGACAAATACAAAGCCTGGGTTTTACTCATAATGACAGTATAACTGCAACATTTGATTTGACAGTTATTTAAACATAACTCCTAAACCACACATGCAAAATGGCTAATAATGCCTGGAGAAATGTATCTTTGTGAGTTTTACTGGGAAAAAAAAAATTGTAAGGTTTGTAAAGACACAAGTTAGTTTTTTTTACTCAATATGATTGTATAACTGTCATACTAAATATGAAAGTTATATAAACATAACTCCAAAACCAAACATGCAATCCGTATAAAAATGTCTGTAATATTGAATCTATGTGAGTTTAACTAGAATCAGGTATTTTGGTAAGGTTTACAAATACAAAAATTAGGTTTTACTTATAATGACAGTATAACTGCCACACTCAATTTGACAGTTATTTAAACATAACTCCTAAACCACACATGCAAAATGGCAAAAAAATGCCTGGAGAAATGTATCTTTGTGAGTTTTACTGGTAACAAATATTTTGTAAGGTTTGTAAAGACACAAATTAGTTGTTTGTTTTACTCAATATGATGGTATAACTGTCATACTAAATATGAAAGTTATATAAAAATAACTCCAAAACCAAACATGCAATTTGTATAAAAATGGCTGTAAAATTGAATTTATGTGAGTTTTACTAGAATCAGGTATTTTGGTAAGGTTTACAAATATAAACAATATTTTTTTACTTATATTGACAGTATAACTGCCACACTCATTATAACTTAACTCCAAAACCAAACAGGCATTATGTCTAAAAATGCCTGTAATATTGTATTCATGTGAGTTTAACTAGAATCAGTTGTTTTTGTAAGGTTTGCAAATACAAAATATTGGTTTTACTCACTATGACAGTATACTGTCACATTCAATCTGACAGTTATTTAAACAATAATCCTAAACCACAAATACAAATTGGTTATGAAATTTATCTTTGTGAGTTTTACTGGAAAAAAATATTTTGTAAGGTTTTTAAAGACACAAGTTAGTTTTTTTTTTTGCTTAATATGACAGTATAACTGTCATACTAAATATGAAAGTTATATAAACATAACTCCAAAACCAAGCATGCAATCTCTCTAAAAATGCCTGTATTATTGAATCTATGTGAGTTTTACTAGAATTAAGTATTTTGGTAAGGTTTACAAATACAAAAATTAGGTTTTACTCATAAATACAGTATAACTGCCACACTCAATATAACAGTTATTTAAACATAACTCCAAAACCAAACATGCATTATGTCTAAAATTCCTATAATATTGTATGTATTCATGTGAGTTTTTAGAATCAGTTGTTTTTGTAAGGTTTGTGAATACAACATTTTGGTTTTACTCACTATGACAGTATACTGTCACATTCAATCTGACTGTTATTTAAACATAAATTCTAAACCACAGATGCAAAATGGCTAATAATAACTGGAGAAATTTATTTTTGTGAGTTTTACTGGAAAAAAAAAATATTTTGTAAGGTTTGTATGGACACAAGTTAGTTGTTTTACTCAATATGATCGAAACATGCTTTATGTCTAAAGAATCCTGTAATATTGTATCTATGTGAGTTTAATCAGAATCAAGTATTTTGGTCAGGTTTACAAATACAAAAAATAGGTTTTACTCATAATGACAGTATATCTGCCACAGTCAATATGACAGTTATTTAAACATAACTCCTAAACCAAACATGATAAATGGCTAATAATGCCTGGGGAAATGTATCTTTGTGAGTTTAACTGGAAAAAAAAATATTTTGTAAGGTTTGTAAAGACACAAGTTAGTTTTTTTTACTTATAATGACAGTATAACTGCCACATTCAAAATGACAGTTATACAAACATAACTCCAAAACCAAACATGCAATCCGTCTAAAAATGCCTGTATTATTGAATCTATGTGGGTTTTACTAGAATCAAGTATTTTGGTAAGGTTTACAAAAACAAAAATTTGGTTTTACTCATAAATACAGTATAACTGCCACACTCAATATAACAGTTATTTAACATAACATACCTCCTAAACCAAACATGCTAAATGGCTAATAATGCCTGGGGAAATGTATCTTTGTGAGATTTACTGGAAACAACTTACTAGAAAAATTATCTTTTGTAAGTTTTGCAAAGACGCAAGTTAGTTTTTTTAATTCAATATGACAGTATAACTGTCATACTAAATGTAAAAATTATATAAACATAACTCCAAAAATGAACATGCATTATGTCTAAAAATGTCTAAAATATTGTATCAATGTGAGTTTTACCAGAATCGGGTAATTTGGTAAGGTTTACAAATACAAAATTAGGTTTTACTCATACTGACATTATTACTGCTACATTTAGTTTACATTTACATTACTTCCTAACCACACATGCAAAAAGGCTAAAAAAGCCTAAAACAATGCATCCTTGTGAGTTTTACTCAAAACATATGCTTTTTTAAGGCTTGCAAACACAAAATGTAGTTTCTTACTCAATATGACAGTAATATTCTTAAAATCCTAAGGTAATGCGAAATAAGCAATAAAAATGTTTTTCAATATAATTCCTAAATTAAACATGCAACATGTCTAATAATGCCTAGAGACATGTATCTTTGTTGGTTTTACTAAAAAACATATATTTTGTAAGTTTTGCAACGACGCAAGTTAGTTTTTTTAATTCAATATGACAGTGAAACTGTCATACTAAATATGAAAGTTATATCAACATAACTACAAAACTGACCATGCATTAACTTTCATATTTAGTATGACAGTTATACAATCATATTGAGTAAAAAAAACTAAATTGTGTCTTTACAAATCTTGCAAAATATTTGTTTCCAGTAAATCTCACAAAGATACATTTCCCCAGGCATTATTAGCCATTTAGCATGTTTGGTTTAGGAGTTAGGTTTAAATAACTATCAGATTGAATGTGGCAGTTATACTGTCATTATGAGTAAAACCAAATTTTTTTATATGTAAACCTTACCAAAATACTTGATTCTAGTAAAACTCACATAGATTCAATATTACAGGCAATTTTAGACGGGTTGCATGTTTGGTTTTGGAGTTATGTTTATAAAACTTTCATATTTAGTATGACAGTTATACTGTCATATTAAGTAAAAAAAACTAACTTGTGTCTTTAAAAACCTTACAAAATATTTTTTTCCAGTAAAACTCCTAAAGATACATTTCTCCAGGCATTATTAACCAATTTGCATTTGTGGTTTAGGAGTTATGTTTAAATAACTGTCAGATTGAATCTGACAGTATACTGTCATAGTGAGTAAAACCAATAGTTTGTATTTGCAAACCCTACAAAAACAACTGATTCTAGTTAAATTTACATGAATACAATATTACAGGCATTTTTAGACATAATGCATGTTTGGTTTTCGAGTATTGTTTATATAACTTTTACATTTAGTATGACAGTTATACTGTCTTTTTGATGTAAAAAAACGAACTTATGTCTTTACAAACCTTACAAAATATTTGTTTTCCCAGTAAAACTCACAAAGATACCTTTCTCCAGGCATTATTAGCCATATTGCATGTTTGGTTTAGGAGTTATGTTTAAAAAAACTGTCATTTGGAATGTGGCAGTTATACTGTCATTATGAGTAAAACCCAATTTTTGTATTTGTAAACCTTACCAAAATACCTGTTTCTAGTAAAACTCACATAGATTCAAAATTCAAGCATTTTTAGACATAAGGCATGTTTGGTTTTGGAGTTATGTTTATATAACTTTCATATTTAGCATGACAGTTATACAATCATATTGAGTAAAAAAATTGTGTCTTTACAAACCTTACAAAATATTTGTGTCCAGTACAACTCACAAAGATACATTTCCCCAGGCATTATTAGCCATTTAGCATATGTTGTTTAGGAGTTATGTTTAAATACATTTGTATTGCTTTTTTCGCTTCACACTCTGCTGCGAACCTGGGATGGGAATCAGCACCTCCAAGTCCGAGTCTATGGTTCTCTCCCGGAAAAGGGTGGAGTGCCATCTCCGGGTTGGGGGGGAGATCTTGCCCCAAGTGGAGGAGTTCAAGTACCTCGGAGTCTGTAGTAAAACTCACATGGATTCGATATAAAAGGCATTTTTAGACATTTTGCATGTTCGGTTTATATCAGGATTTTAAGAACATTACTGTTATATTGAGTAAAAAACTACTTTTTGTATTTGCAAGCCTTAAAAAATCTTATGTTTCGAGTAAATTTCACAAGTTTGCATTGTTTTAGGCATTATTAGCCTTTTTGCATGTGTGGTTTAGGAGTTCATTTTAAATAACTGCCAAATTGAATGTATCAGTTATACTGTCATTATAAGTAAAACCTAATTTTTGTATATGTACACCTTACCAAAATACCTGATTCTGGTAAAACTCACATAGATAGAACGTTACAGGCATTTTTAGACACAATGCATGTTTGATTTTGGAGTTATGTTTCTATAACTTTCATATTTAATATGACCGCTATACTGTCATATTGAGTAAAAAAAACTAACTTGTGTCTTTACAAACCTTACAAAATATTTTTTTCCAGTAATCTCACAAAGATACATTTCTCCAGGCATTATTAGCAATTTTGCATGTTTGGTTTAGTAGTTATGTTTAAATAACTGTCAGATTGAATGTGACAGTATACTGTCATAGTGAGTAAAACCAATATTTTGTATTTGCAAACCTTACAAAAACAACTGATTCTGGTAAAACTCACATAGATTCAATATCACAAGTATTTTTAGACCGATTGCATGTTTGGTTTTGGAGTTATGTTTATATAACTTTAATATTTAGTGTGACAGTTAACATGGCATATTAAATAAAAAAAACTATCTTGTCTCTTTATAAACCTTACAAATTATTTTTTTCCAGTAAAACTCACAAAGATACATTTCTCTAGGCATTATTAGCCATTTATCATGTTTGGTTTAGGAGTCATGTTAAATAACTGTCATATCAAATGTTGCAGTTACTGTCATTATGAGTAAAACCCAATTTTTTATTTGTAAACCTTACCAAAATACCTGATTCTGGTAAAACTCACATAGATTCAATATTACAGGCATTTTTAAACGGATTGCAAGTTTGGTTTTGGTGTTATATTTATTCAACTTTTATATTTAGTATGACAGTTATACTGTCATATTGAGTACAAAAAAAGCGATCTTGTGTCTTTACAAACCTTACAAACTATTTTTTTCCAGTAAAACTTACAAAGATACATTTCTCCAAGCATTATTAGACATTTTGCAAGCATGGCTTAGGAGTTATGTTTAAATAACAGTCAGATTGAATGTGACAGTATACTGTTATAGTAGTTTTTTACTCAATATGCCAGTAATGTTCTTAAAATCCTGAGATAATGCGAAAAAAGTAATAAAAATGTTTTTCAACATAATTCCTACACCAAACATGCAACATGTCTAATAATAACTGGAGACATGTATATTTTGTTAGTTTTACTAGAAAATGTATCTTTTGTAAGTTTTGCAACGACGCAAGTTAGTTTTTTTAATTCAATATGACAGTATAACTGCCAAACTAAATGTAAAAGTTATATAAACATTACTCCAAAACTAAACATGCATTATGTCTAAAAATGCCGAAAATATTGTATCTATGTGAGTTTTACAAGAATCAGGTAATTTGGTAAGGTTTAAAAAAACAAAAATTGGGTTTTACTCATAATGACAGTATATCTGCTACATTCAATTTTGACAGTTATTTAAACATAATTTCCTAACCACACATGCAAATAGGCTAATAAAGGCTAAACCAATGCATCCTTGTGAGTTTTACTCGAAACAAATGCTATTTTAAGGCTTGCAAACACAAAAAGTAGATTTTTACTCAATATGACAGTAATGTTCTTAAAATCCTGGGATAATGTGAAATAAGCAATACAAATGTTTTTCAACTTAATTCCTACACCAAACATGCAACATGTCTAATAATAACTGGAGACATGTATATTTTGTTAGTTTTACTAGAAAATGTATCTTTTGTAAGTTTTGCAACAACGCAAGTTAGTTTTTTAATTCAATATGACAGTATAACTGTCAAACTAAATGTAAAAGTTATATAAACATTACTCCAAAAATGAACATGCATTTTATCTAAAAATGCCTAAAATTTTGTATCTATGTGAGTTTTACCAGAATCAGGTAATTTGGCAAGGTTTACCAATACAAAAATGGTGTTTTTCTCATAATGACAGTATAACTGCTACATTCAATTTGACAGTTTTTTAAACATAACTTCCTAACCAAACATGCAAATAAATGGGTTATACTTGTATAGTGCTTTTCTACCTTCAAGGTACTTAAAGCGCTTTGACAGTATTTCCACATTCATCCATTCACACACACATTCACACACTGATGGCGGGAGCTGCCATGCAAGGCGCTAACCAGCAGCCATCAGGAGCAAGGGGTGAAAAGTCTTGCCCAAGGACACAATGGACGTGACTAAGATGGTAGAAGGTGGGGATTGAACCCCAGTAACCAGCAACCCTCCGAATGCTGGCACGGCCACTCTACCAACTTCGCCACGCCTAATAAAGCCTAAAACAATGCATCCTTGTAAGTTTTACTCGAAACATATGCAATTATAAGGCTTGCAAACACAAAAAGTAGTTTTTTCCTCAATTTGACAGTAATCTTCTTAAAATCCTGAGATAATGCGAAAAAAGCAATAAAAATGTTTTTCAACATAATTCCTACACCAAACATGCAAAATGTCTAATAAAGCCTGGAGACATGTATCCTTGTTAGTTTTTCTAGAAATATAATCTTTTGTAAGTTTTCCAAAGACGCAAGTTAGTTTTTTTAATTCAATATGACAGTATAAAAGTCATACCAAATATGAAAGTTATATAAACATAACTCCAAAACTGAACATGCATTATGTCTTAAATGCCTGTAATATTGTATCTATGTGAGTTTAACCAGAATCAGGTAATTTGGAAAGGTTTACAAATGCAAAAATTGGGTTTTTGTCATAATGGCAGTATATCTGCTAAATTCAATTTGACAGTTATTTAAACATATCTTCATAATAACACATGCAAATAGGCCAATAAAGCCTAAAACAATGCATCTTTGTGAGTTTTACTCGAAACATATGCTATTTTAAGGCTTGCCAAAACAAAAAGTAGTTTTTTCCTCAAAATGACAGTAATATTCTTAAAATACTGAGATAATGCGAAAAAAGCAATAAAAATGTTTTTAACATCATTCCTACACCAAACATGCAAAATGTCTAATAATGCCTGGAGACATGTATCTTTGTTAGTTTAACTAGAAAAATAATCTTTTGTAAGTTTTGCAAAGACGCAAGTAAATTTTTTTAATTCAATATGTATAACTGTCATACCAAATATGAAAGTTATATAAACATAACTCCAAAAGTAAAGATGCATTTTGTCTAAAAATGCCTGTAATATTGTATCTATGTGAGTTTAACCAGAATCAGGTAATTTGGAAAGGTTTACAAATACAAAAATTGGGTTTTTGTCATAATGACAGTACATCTGCTAAATTCAATTTGACAGTTATTTAAACATATCTTCATAATAACACATGCAAATAGGCCAATAAAGCCTAAAACAATGCATCTTTGTGAGTTTTATTCGAAACATATGCTATTTTAAGGCTTGCCAAAACAAAAAGTAGTTTTTTCCTCAAAATGGCAGTAATGTTCTTAAAATACCGATATAATGCCAAAAAAGCAATAACAATGTTTTTCAACATAATTCCTACACCAAACATGCATATTGAGTGTGACAGTTTACAGTTTACTTTCATAAAGAGTAAAACATAATTTTTGCTCTTGCAAACCTTACTAAAACAACTGATTCTAGTGAAACTCACATGGATTTAATATTACTGGCATTTTTAGACATTTTGCATTGTTGGTTTAGGAATTATGTTGGAATACATTTTTATTGCTTTTTTCGCATTATCTCAGAATTTTAAGAACATTACTGTCATATTGAGTAAAAACTACTTTTTGCTTGCAAGATTTGAAAAAGCATATGTTTCGAGTAAAACTCCGTAGAATGCATTATTTGAGGCATCATTAGACATTTTGCATGTGTAGTTTAGGAGTTATGATTCAATAAATGTCATATTGAGTGTGACAGTTTACTTTCATGAAGAGTAAAACCTAATTTTTGTGTTTGCAAACCTTACTAAAACAACTGATTCTAGTTAAACTCACATGGATTCAATAATACAGGCATTTTTACACATTTTGCATGTTTAGTTTAGAAATTATGATTGAATACATTTTTATTGCTTTTTTCGCATTATCTCAGGATTTTAAGAACATTACTGTCATATTGAGTAAAAAAAATACTTTTTGTGTTTGCAAGCCTTAAGAAAGCATATGTTTCGAGGAAAACTCCCAAGAATCCATTATTTCAAACATTATTAGCCATTTTGCATGAGTAGTTTAGGAGTTATGATTAAAAAACTGTCATATTGAGTGTGACAGTTTACTTTCATAAAGAGTAAAACTTAATTTTTGTTTTTGCAAACTTCACTAAAACAACTGATTCTAGTAAAACTCACATGGATTCAATAATACAGGCATTTTTACACATTTTGCATGTTTAGTTTAGAAATTATGATTGAATACATTTTTATTGCTTTTTTCGCATTATCTCAGGATTTTAAGAACATTACTGTCATATTGAGTAAAAAATACTTTTTGTGTTTGCAAGCCTTAAGAAAGCATATGTTTCGAGGAAAACTCCCAAGGATCCATTATTTCAAACATTATTAGCCATTTTGCATGAGTGGTTTAGGAGTTATGATTAAAAAATTGTCATATTGAGTGTGACAGTTTACTTTCATAAAGAGTAAAACATAATTTTTGCTCTTGCAAACCTTACTAAAACAACTGATTCTAGTGAAACTCACATGGATTTAATATTACTGGCATTTTTAGACATTTTGCATTGTTGGTTTAGGAATTATGTTGGAATACATTTTTATTGCTTTTTTCGCATTATCTCAGAATTTTAAGAACATTACTGTCATATTGAGTAAAAACTACTTTTTGCTTGCAAGATTTGAAAAAACATTTGTTTCGAGTAAAACTCCGTAGAATGCATTATTTGAGGCATCATTAGACATTTTGCATGTGTAGTTTAGGAGTTATGATTCAATAAATGTCATATTGAGTGTGACAGTTTACTTTCATAAAGAGTAAAACCTAATTTTTGCTCTTGCAAACCTTACTAAAACAACTGATTCTAGTTAAACTCACATGGATTCAATAATACAGGCATTTTTACACATTTTGCAATTTTTAGTTTAGAAATTATGATTGAATACATTTTTATTGCTTTTTTCGCATTATCTCAGAATTTTAAGAACATTACTGTCATATTGAGTAAAAAACTACTTTTTGTGTTTGCAAGCCTTAAAAAAGCATATGTTTCGAGTAAAACTCACAAGAATGCATTATTTCATGCAATATTAGCTCCGCCGGGTGGCGGGGCTCTCCCTTAGAGATAGGGTGAGAAGCTCTGTCATCTGGGGGGAGCTCAAAGTAAAGCCGCTGCTCCTCCACATCGAGAGGAGCCAGATGAGGTGGTTCGGGCATCTGGTCATGATGCCACCCGATCGCCTCCCTCGGGAGGTGTTTAGGGCACGTCCGACCGGTAGGAGGCCACGGGGAAGACCCAGGACACGTTGGGAAGACTATGTCTCCCGGCTGGCCTGGGAACGCCTCGGGATCTCCCGGGAGGAGCTGGACGAAGGGGCTGGGGAGAGGGAAGTCTGGGCTTCCCTGCTTAGGCTGCTGCCCCCGCGACCCGACCTCGGATAAGCGGAAGAAGATGGATGGATGGATAGATGGATGGATGGATGGATGGATATTAGCTCATTGTTCTCTGTAGTTTAGGAGTTATGTTTAATTTACTGTCACCCTAATTTTTCTAATTGCAAACCTTTCAAACACAACTGATTCTAGTAAGACATACATTGATTCAATATTACTGGCATTTTTACACATTTTGCATGTTTGTTTTAGGAATTATAATGGAATACATTTTTTTTTTGTTGCTTTTTTCGTATTATCTCAGGATTTTAAGAACATTACTGTTATATTGAGTTAAAAACTACTTTTTGTGTTTGCAAGATTTAAAAAAGCATATGTTTCGAGGAAAACTCCTAAGGATGCATTATTTCAGGCATCAATAGCCATTTTGCTTGTGTGGATTAGGAGTTTTTAAATAACTGTCATATTGCGTGTGACAGTTTTACTGTCATTATGAGTAAAACCTAATTTTTGTATTTTTAAACCTTATAAACCTCCTGATTCTAGTAAAATTCACCTTGGAGTTAGGTTTATAACTTTTCATATTTAGTATGACAGTTATACTGTCATATTAAGTAAAAAAAAAAAAAAAAAAGACTTGTGTCTTTGCAAACCTTACAAAAGATTTTTTTCCAGTAAAACTCACAAAGATACATTTCTCTTATTAGCCATTTTGCATGTGTGGTTTTTAAATAACTGTCAGATACAGAGACAGAGACAGTATACATGGGGAAGGCGTGGCGCAGTTGGGAGAGTGGCCATTCCAGCAACCTGAGGGTTCTTGGTTCGATCCCCACCTTCTACCAACCTCGTCACGTCCGTTGTGTCCTTGAGGGAGACACTTTACCCTTGCTCCTGATGGGTTGTGGTTAGGGCCTTGCATGCCAGCTCCCGCCATCAGTGTGTGTGTGTGAATGGATGAATGGAAAAATAGTGTCAAAGCGCTTTGTGTACCTTGAAGGTAGAAAAGCGCTATACAAGTATAACCCATTTACCATAGTGAGTAAAACCAAATGTTTGTATTTACAAACCTTACAAAAAAAACTCATTCTAGTAAAAGTCACACAGATACAATATTTTAGGCATTTTTAGACATAATGAATGTTTGGTTTTGGAGTTATGTTTATATAACCTCCTTTCTGAGCCGCCACCTTATCGTGGTAGAGGAGTTTGCGTGTCCCACTGATCCTAGGAGCTATGCTGTCTGTGGGCTTCTGTGCCCCCTCGTAGGCTCTCCCAAGACAAATAGGTCCTTGGTGAGGGATCAGCCAAAGAGCAGCTCAAAGACCTTTATGAAAAGTACAAATCGAGGTCCTAGATTTTTCCTCGCCCGGACGCGGGTCACCGTGGCTCCCCTGTGGAGCCAGGCCCAGAGGTGGGGCACGATGGCGAGCGCCTGTTGGCTGGCTCAGCTCAATGAAGCAACGTGGTTCCCTCCTCCAATGGGCTCACCACTCATGGGCTGGGTTATAGAGGTCGGGTGCAGTGTGAGCTGAGCGGCAGCCGAAGGCAGGGCACTTGGCGGTCCGATCATCGGCTACATAAGCTAGCTCTTCTGACGTGAAATGTCACCTCGCTGGGAGGGAAGGAGCCTGAGCTGGTGTGCGAGGTGCGAGGTACAGGAACCTGTTCCCTCGACAGTCTTCCACTATGGCGTTGCAAGCAATGAGAGGCTGGGGTGGCAATTCTTGTTGTCCCCCCGGCTCAAAGACAAGAGTATGGGGTATCGGACTGTCTGATTGTGGCGGTTATGATCAGTGTCACCGATTCTGTTGTTAACTTTTATGGACAGAATTGCAGTCATGGCGTTGAGGGGATCCGGTTTGGTGGTTGCAGGATTAGGTCTCTGCTTTTTGCAGTTGATGTTGTCCTGATGGCTTCAACTGGCCAGGATCTCCAGCTCTCATTGGATGGCCGAGTATGAAGCGACTGGGATGAGAATCAGCACCTCCAAGTCCGAGTCCATGGTTCTCGCCCGGTAAAAGGTGGGGTGCCATTTCCAGGTTGAGGAGGCGATGGCACATACTAGATGGCCCCAAGTGGAGGAGTTCAAGTACCTAGGAGTCTTGTTCACGAGTGAGGGAAGAGTGGATCATGAGATCCACAGGCGGATCGGTGCGGCGTCTTCAGTAATGAGGACGCTATATCGATCCATTGTGGTGAAGAAGGAGCTGAGCCAGAATTAAAAGCTCTAAATTTACCGGTCGATCTACATTCCCATCCTGCACCCATGGTCATGGTTATGACCGAAAACACAAGATCCCGGGTACAAGCGGCCAAATTGAGTTTCCTCCGCCGGGTGGCGGGTCTCTCCCTTAGAGATAGGATAAGAAGCTCTGTCATCCGGGAGGAACTCAGAGTAAAGCGCTGCTCCTCCACATTGAGAGGAGCCAGATGAGG
The DNA here is from genome assembly GCF_033978685.3 of Nerophis lumbriciformis. Classification (NCBI taxonomy): domain Eukaryota; kingdom Metazoa; phylum Chordata; class Actinopteri; order Syngnathiformes; family Syngnathidae; genus Nerophis; species Nerophis lumbriciformis. The sequence goes on along the minus strand of NW_027316617.1, from coordinate 103,025 downwards.
TGGTTCGGGCATCTGCTCAGGATGCCACCCGAACGCCTCCCGAGGGAGGTGTTTAGGGCAAGTCCGACCGGCAGGAGGCCACGGGGAAGACCCAGGACACATTGGGAAGATTATGTCTCCCGGCTGGCCTGGGAACGCCTCAGGATCCCCCGAGAAGAGCTGGAAGAAGTGGCTGGGGAGAGGGAAGTCTGGGCTTCTCTGTTTAGGCTGCTGCCCCCCCAAACCCGACCTCGGTTAAGCGGAAGAAAATGGATGGATTTAGTAACGACAAAAAAAAATGATTCTAGTAAAACTCACATGGATACAATTTTACAGGTATTTTTAGACATAATGCATGTTTGGTTTTGGAATTATGTTTATATAACTTTCATATGTATTATGACAGTTATACTGTCATCTTGAGTAAAACTAACTTGTGTCTTTACAAACATTACAAACTATGTTTTTCCAGTAAAACTCACAAAAATAATGTTTTCCAGGCATTATTAGACATTTTTCACGTGTGGTTTAGGAAATATGTTTAAATAACTGTCATATTGAATGTGGCAGTTATACTGTTATTATGTGTAAAACCAAATTTTTGTATTTGCAAACCTTACATAAACAACTGATTCTAGTAAAACTCACATAGATTCAATATTACAGGCATTTTTAGACATTTCACATGTTTGAATACATTTTTATTGCTTTTTTCGTTAGGGCAAGTCCGATCGGCAGGAGGCCACCGGGAAGACCCAGGACACATTGGGAAGACTATGTCTCAGGCTGGCCTGGGAACGCCTCGGGATCCCCCGAGAAGAGCTGGACAAAGTGGCTGGGGCTTCTCTGCTTAGGCTGCTGCCCCCGCAACCCGACCTCGGATAAGCGGAAGAAAATGGATGGATTTAGTATGACAGTTATACTGTCATATTGAGTAAAAAAACTATTTTTCATAGATTCAATAATACAGGCATCTTTAGATGGATTGCTTGTTTGGTTTTGGAGATATGTTTATACAACTTTCATATTTAGTATGACAGTTATACTGTCATATTGAGTAAAAAAAAAAAAACTTGTGTCCGCAAACCTTACAAAAGATTATTATTCTAGTAAAATTAACAAAGATACATTTTTCCAAGCATTATTAGCGTTTGTTGTTTTGGAGTTATAATGCTTGCGTTGAGAGGCGACGGGCTCGGGTGGCAATTCTTGTTGCCCCCCGGCTCAAAGCCTGCACGTTGGAGTTCAACCCAGTGGACCAGTGGGTAGCTTTCCTCCGCCTTCGGGTGGGGGGACGGGTCCTGACTGTTGTTTGGCCTTACGCGCCAAACGGCAGCTCAGAGTACCCACCCTTTTTGGATTCACTCGAGGGAGTACTGGAAAGTGCTCCACCGGGTGATTCCCTCGTTCTACTGGGGGCCTTCAACGCTCATCTTGGCAACAACAGTGAAACCTGGAGAGGCGTGATTGGGAAGAATGGCCGCCCGGATCTGAACCCGAGTGGTGTTTTGTTATTGGATTTTTGTGCTCGTCACAGATTGTCAATAACAAACACCAAGTTCAAACATAAGGGTGTCCATATGTGCACTTGGCACCAGGACACCCTAGGCCGCAGTTCCATGATCGATTTTGTAGTTGTGTCATCGGATTTGCGGTCTCATGTTTTGGACACTCGGGTGAAGAGAGGGGCGGAGCTTTCTACCGATCACCACCTGGTGGTGAGTTGGCTGCGATGGTGGGGGAGGATGCCTGACAGACCTGGCAGGCCCAAACACATTGTGAGGGTTTGCTGGGAACGCCTCCGAAAGAACTTTGAACATGTCACGAGGGAGGCGCTGGACATTGAGTCTGAGTGGACCATGTTCCGTGCCTCTCTTGTCGAGCCGGCTGATTGGAGCTGTGGCCGCAAGGAGTTTGGTGCCTGTCGTGGCGGTAATCCTAGAACCCGCTGGTGGACACCAGCAGTGAGGGATGCCGTCAAGCTGAAGAAAGAGCCTATCGGGTCCTTTTGGCTCATGGGACTCCAGAGGCAGCCGACAGGCCAAGCGAAGTGCGGCTTCAGCGGTCGCAGAGGCAAAAACTCGGACATGGGAGCAGTTTGGAGAAACCATGGAAAACGACTTCCAGACGGCTTCGAAGCGATTCTGGACCACCATCCGCCGGCTCAAGGGGGGGGGGGGGGGCAGCAGTGCACTGTAACAACGTGTATGGTGAGGATGGTGCGCTGCTGACCTCTACTGCAGCTGTTATTGATCGGTGGAGGGAATACTTCGAAGACCTCCTTAATCCCACCAACATGTCTTCCTATGAGGAAGCAGTGCCTGGGGAATCTGTGATGGGCTCTCCTATTTCTGGGGCTGAGGATGCCAAGGTAGTTAAAAAGCTCCTCAATGGCAACGCCCTGGGGGTGGATGAGATCCGTCCGGAGTTCCTTAAGGCTCTGGATGCTGTGGGGCTGTCTTGGTTGACAAGACTCTGCAACATCGCGTGGACATCGGAGGCGGTACTTCTGGATTGGGAGACCGGGGTAGTGGTTCCTCTCTTTAAGAAGGGGAACCAGAGGGTGTGTTTCAACTATCGTGAGATCACACTCCTCAGTCTTCCCGGTAAGGTCTATTCATGTGTACTGGAGAAGAGGCTACGCCGGATAGTCGAACCTCGGATTCAGGAGGAACAGTGTGGTTTACGTCCTGGTCGTGGAACTGCGGACCAGCTTTATACTCTCGGCAGGGTCCTTGAGGGTGCATGGGAGTTTGCCCAACCAGTCTACATGTGCTTTATGGACTTGGAAAAGGCATTCGACCATTTACCCCTGGAAGTCCTGTGGGGAGTGCTTAGAGAGTATGGGGTAACGGACTGTCTTATTGTGGCGGTTCGCTCCCTTTGCAAGAGTCAGAGCTTGGTCCGCATTGCCGGCAGTAAGTCGAACCCGTTTCCAGTGAGGGTTGGACTCCGCCAAGGCTGCCCTTTGTCACCGATTCTGTTCATAACCTTTATGGACAGAATTTCTAGGCGCAGTCAGGGCGTTGAGGGGATCCGGTTTCGTGTCTGCAGGATTAGGTCTCTGCTATTTGCAGATGATGTGGTCCTGATGGCTTCATCTGGCCAAGATCTTCAGCCCTCACTGGATCGGTTCGCAGACGAGTGTGAAGTGACTGGGATGTGAATCAGCACCTCCAAGTCCGAGTCCGTGGTTCTCGCCCGGAAAAGGGTGGAGTGCCATCTCCGGGTTGGGGAGGAGATCTTGCCCCAAGTGGAGGAGTTCAAGGACCTCAGAGTCTTGTTCACGAGTGAGGGAAGAGTGGATCGTGAGATCGACAGGCGGAACGGTGCGGCGTCTTCAGTAATGCGGACGCTGTATTGATCCGTTGTGGTGAAGAAGGAGCTGAGCCGGAAGGAAAAGCTCTCGATTTACCGGTTGATCTACGTTCCCATCCTCACCTATGGTCATGAGCTTTGTGTCATGGCCGAAAGGACAAAATCACGGGTACAAGCGGCCGAAATGAGTTTCCTCCGCCGGGTGGCGGGGCTCTCCCTTAGAGATAGGGTGAGAAGCTCTGTCATCCGGGAGGAGCTCAAAGTAAAGCCATTGCTCCTCCATTTCGAGAGGAGCCAGATGAGGTGGTTCGGGCATCTGGTCAGGATGCCACCCGAACGCCTCCCTAGGGAGGTGTTTCGGGCACGTCCGACCGGTAGGAGGCCCAGGAAGACCCAGGAAACGGGAAGCTTATCTCTCCCGGCTGGCCTGGGAACGCCCCAGGATCCCCCGGGAGGAGCTGGACGAAGTGGCTGGGGAGAGGAAAGTCTGGGCTTCCCTGCTTAGGCTGCAGCCCCCGCAACCCGACCTCGGATAAGCGGAAGAAAATGGATGGCTGGATGGATGGAGTTATGTTTAAATAACTGTCATAAAGAGTAAAACCTCATTTTTGTATTTGTAAACCTTACCAAAACAACTGATTTTAGTAAAACTCACACAGATTCAATATTACAGGCATTTTTAGACATTTTGCTTATTTGGTGTAGGAATTATGATGGAATACATTGTTTTTGCTTATTTCGCATTATCTCAGGATTTTAAGAACTTTACTGTCATATAGAGGAAGCCAAATACTTTTTGTGTTTGCAAGCCTTAAAAAAGCATATGTTTCGAGTAAAACTCACAAGAATGCCTTATTTCAGGCATTATTAGCCATTTTGTATGTGTAGTTTAGGCATACTTGCCAATACTCCTGGATTTTCCAGGAGACTCCCGAAATTCAGCGCCTCTCCCGAAAACCTCCCGGGACAAATTTTCTCCCGAAAATCTCCCGAAATTCAGGCTGATCTGAGTGAGGACAGCCTGTATTCACGTCTGCTTTCCCACGATATAAACAGCATGCCTGCCCAATCACGTTATAACTGTAGAATGATCGAGGGCGAGTTCTTGGTTTCTTATGTGGGTTTATTGTTAGGTAGTTTCATTAACGTCCTCCCAGCGCGGTAACAACACAAAACAACAGCAGTCACGTTTTCGTCTACCGTAAAGCAGTTTGTCTGCCGTAAACAGCAATGTTGTGACACTCTTTAAACAGGGCAATACTGCCATCTACTGTACATGCATGTGTGCCAATAACATCCAGGGCTTTTAGAGAGTGCAGTGCACAACTGCGCACACAACAAGGAGACAAAGCAGAAGAAAGCGGAAGATACAGCCATGGCGACGCCGACGACGAGTAAGATGAAGAAACAGGCATTTTTAAACATAATGCAGGTTTGGTTTTAGGGTTATGTTTATACAACTTTCATATTTAGAATGACAGTTATACAATCATATTGAGTAAAAAAAACTAACTTGTGTCTTTACACACATCACATTTTTTTTTTTTTTTTTCAGGAAAACTCACAAAGATACATTTCTCCAGGGATTATTAGCCATTTTTTATGTGCGGTTTAGGAGTTACATTATGTTTAAATAACTGTCAGATTGAATGTGACAGTATACTGTCATAGTGAGTAAAACCTACTTTTTGTATTTGTAAACCATACCAAATTACCTGATTCTGGTAAAACTCACATAGATACAATATTACAGGCATTTTTAGACATAATGCATGTTTGGTTTTGGAGTTATGCTTATATTACTTTTACATTTGGTATGATACTGTCATATTGAGTAAAAAAAAACAAATTTGTGTCTTTATAAACATTACGAATTCTTTTTTTCCAGTAAAACTCACATAGATATATTTCTCCAGGCGTTTTTAGCCATTTTACATTGGTTTAGTAGCTATGTTTAAATAACAGTCAGATTGAATGTGACAGTATACTGTCAAAGTGAGTAAAGCCAATATTTTGTATTTGCAAACCTTACAAAAACAACTGTTTCTAGTAAAACTCACATGGATACAATATTACAGGCATTTTTAGACATAATGCATGTTTGGTTTTGGAGTTATGTTTATATAACTTTCAAATTTAGTATGACGGTTATACTGTCATATTGAGTAAAAAAAAGTAACTTGTGTCTTTACAAACCTTACAAAATATTTTTTTCCCAGTAAAACTCACAAAGATACATTTCTCCAGGCATTATTAGCCATTTTGCATGTGTGGTTTAGGAGTTATGTTTAAATAACTGTCATATCAAATGTTGCAGTTATACTGTCATTTTGAGTATGACCCAAGTTTTGTATTTGTAAACCTTACCAAAATATCTGATTCTGGTTAAACTCACATAGATTCAATACTACAGGCTTTTTTAGACCGATTGCAAGTTTGGTTTTGGAGTTATGTTTATTTAACTTTCATATTTATTATGACAGTTATAAAACTTGTGTCTTTACAAACCTTACAAAATATTTTTTTCCCAGCAAAACTCACAAAGATTCATTTCTCCAGGCATTACCAGCCATTTAGCATGTTTGGATTAGGAGCGATAACTGTCAGATTGAATGTGACAGTTATTTTTAAAACTGTCCTAGTGAGTAAAACCAGTATTTTTATTTGCAAAAGTTACAAAAACATATGATTCTAGTAAAACTTACATGGACACAATATTACAGGCATTTTTAGACATAATGCATGTTTAGTTTTGGAGTAATGTTTATATAACTTTTACATTTAGTTTGGCAGTTATACTGTCATATTGAATTAAAAAAACTAACTTGCGTCGTTGCAAAACTTACAAAAGATACATTTTCTAGTAAAACTAACAAAATATACATGTCTCCAGTTATTATTAGACATGTTGCATGTTTGGTGTAGGAATTATGTTGAAAAACATTTTTATTACTTTTTTCGCATTATCTCAGGATTTTAAGAACATTACTGGCATATTGAGTAAAAAACTACTATAACAGTATACTGTCACATTCAATCTGACTGTTATTTAAACATAACTCCTAAGCCATGCTTGCAAAATGTCTAATAATGCTTGGAGAAATGTATCTTTGTAAGTTTTACTGGAAAAAAATAGTTTGTAAGGTTTGTAAAGACACAAGATCGCTTTTTTTGTACTCAATATGACAGTATAACTGTCATACTAAATATAAAAGTTGAATAAATATAACACCAAAACCAAACTTGCAATCCGTTTAAAAATGCCTGTAATATTGAATCTATGTGAGTTTTACCAGAATCAGGTATTTTGGTAAGGTTTACAAATAAAAAATTGGGTTTTACTCATAATGACAGTAACTGCAACATTTGATATGACAGTTATTTAACATGACTCCTAAACCAAACATGATAAATGGCTAATAATGCCTAGAGAAATGTATCTTTGTGAGTTTTACTGGAAAAAAATAATTTGTAAGGTTTATAAAGAGACAAGATAGTTTTTTTTATTTAATATGCCATTTTAACTGTCACACTAAATATTAAAGTTATATAAACATAACTCCAAAACCAAACATGCAATCGGTCTAAAAATACTTGTGATATTGAATCTATGTGAGTTTTACCAGAATCAGTTGTTTTTGTAAGGTTTGCAAATACAAAATATTGGTTTTACTCACTATGACAGTATACTGTCACATTCAATCTGACAGTTATTTAAACATAACTACTAAACCAAACATGCAAAATTGCTAATAATGCCTGGAGAAATGTATCTTTGTGAGATTACTGGAAAAAAATATTTTGTAAGGTTTGTAAAGACACAAGTTAGTTTTTTTTACTCAATATGACAGTATAGCGGTCATATTAAATATGAAAGTTATAGAAACATAACTCCAAAATCAAACATGCATTGTGTCTAAAAATGCCTGTAACGTTCTATCTATGTGAGTTTTACCAGAATCAGGTATTTTGGTAAGGTGTACATATACAAAAATTAGGTTTTACTTATAATGACAGTATAACTGATACATTCAATTTGGCAGTTATTTAAAATGAACTCCTAAACCACACATGCAAAAAGGCTAATAATGCCTAAAACAATGCAAACTTGTGAAATTTACTCGAAACATAAGATTTTTTAAGGCTTGCAAATACAAAAAGTAGTTTTTTACTCAATATAACAGTAATGTTCTTAAAATCCTGATATAAACCGAACATGCAAAATGTCTAAAAATGCCTTTTATATCGAATCCATGTGAGTTTTACTACAGACTCCGAGGTACTTGAACTCCTCCACTTGGGGCAAGATCTCCCCCCCAACCCGGAGATGGCACTCCACCCTTTTCCGGGAGAGAACCATAGACTCGGACTTGGAGGTGCTGATTCCCATCCCAGGTTCGCAGCAGAGTGTGAAGCGAAAAAAGCAATACAAATGTATTTAAACATAACTCCTAAACAACATATGCTAAATGGCTAATAATGCCTGGGGAAATGTATCTTTGTGAGTTGTACTGGACACAAATATTTTGTAAGGTTTGTAAAGACACAATTTTTTTACTCAATATGATTGTATAACTGTCATACTAAATATGAAAGTTATATAAACATAACTCCAAAACCAAACATGCCTTATGTCTAAAAATGCTTGAATTTTGAATCTATGTGAGTTTTACTAGAAACAGGTATTTTGGTAAGGTTTACAAATACAAAAATTGGGTTTTACTCATAATGACAGTATAACTGCCACATTCCAAATGACAGTTTTTTTAAACATAACTCCTAAACCAAACATGCAATATGGCTAATAATGCCTGGAGAAAGGTATCTTTGTGAGTTTTACTGGGAAAACAAATATTTTGTAAGGTTTGTAAAGACATAAGTTCGTTTTTTTACATCAAAAAGACAGTATAACTGTCATACTAAATGTAAAAGTTATATAAACAATACTCGAAAACCAAACATGCATTATGTCTAAAAATGCCTGTAATATTGTATTCATGTAAATTTAACTAGAATCAGTTGTTTTTGTAGGGTTTGCAAATACAAACTATTGGTTTTACTCACTATGACAATATACTGTCAGATTCAATCTGACAGTTATTTAAACATAACTCCTAAACCACAAATGCAAATTGGTTAATAATGCCTGGAGAAATGTATCTTTAGGAGTTTTACTGGAAAAAAATATTTTGTAAGGTTTTTAAAGACACAAGTTAGTTTTTTTTACTTAATATGACAGTATAACTGTCATACTAAATATGAAAGTTTTATAAACATAACTCCAAAACCAAACATGCAACCCGTCTAAAATTGCCTGTAATATTGAATCTATGTGAGTTTTACTAGAATCAAGTATTTTGGTAAGGTTTACATATAAAAAAATTTGGTTTTACTCATAATGACAGTATAACTGCCACATTCAATCTGATAGTTATTTAAACCTAACTCCTAAACCAAACATGCTAAATGGCTAATAATGCCTGGGGAAATGTATCTTTGTGAGATTTACTGGAAACAAATATTTTGCAAGATTTGTAAAGACACAATTTAGTTTTTTTTACTCAATATGATTGTATAACTGTCATACTAAATATGAAAGTTAATGCATGGTCAGTTTTGTAGTTATGTTGATATAACTTTCATATTTAGTATGACAGTTTCACTGTCATATTGAATTAAAAAAACTAACTTGCGTCGTTGCAAAACTTACAAAATATATGTTTTTTAGTAAAACCAACAAAGATACATGTCTCTAGGCATTATTAGACATGTTGCATGTTTAATTTAGGAATTATATTGAAAAACATTTTTATTGCTTATTTCGCATTACCTTAGGATTTTAAGAATATTACTGTCATATTGAGTAAGAAACTACATTTTGTGTTTGCAAGCCTTAAAAAAGCATATGTTTTGAGTAAAACTCACAAGGATGCATTGTTTTAGGCTTTTTTAGCCTTTTTGCATGTGTGGTTAGGAAGTAATGTAAATGTAAACTAAATGTAGCAGTAATAATGTCAGTATGAGTAAAACCTAATTTTGTATTTGTAAACCTTACCAAATTACCCGATTCTGGTAAAACTCACATTGATACAATATTTTAGACATTTTTAGACATAATGCATGTTCATTTTTGGAGTTATGTTTATATAATTTTTACATTTAGTATGACAGTTATACTGTCATATTGAATTAAAAAAACTAACTTGCGTCTTTGCAAAACTTACAAAAGATAATTTTTCTAGTAAGTTGTTTCCAGTAAATCTCACAAAGATACATTTCCCCAGGCATTATTAGCCATTTAGCATGTTTGGTTTAGGAGGTATGTTATGTTAAATAACTGTTATATTGAGTGTGGCAGTTATACTGTATTTATGAGTAAAACCAAATTTTTGTTTTTGTAAACCTTACCAAAATACTTGATTCTAGTAAAACCCACATAGATTCAATAATACAGGCATTTTTAGACGGATTGCATGTTTGGTTTTGGAGTTATGTTTGTATAACTGTCATTTTGAATGTGGCAGTTATACTGTCATTATAAGTAAAAAAAACTAACTTGTGTCTTTACAAACCTTACAAAATATTTTTTTTTCCAGTTAAACTCACAAAGATACATTTCCCCAGGCATTATTAGCCATTTATCATGTTTGGTTTAGGAGTTATGTTTAAATAACTGTCATATTGACTGTGGCAGATATACTGTCATTATGAGTAAAACCTATTTTTTGTATTTGTAAACCTGACCAAAATACTTGATTCTGATTAAACTCACATAGATACAATAATACAGGATTCTTTAGACATAAAGCATGTTTCGATCATATTGAGTAAAACAACTAACTTGTGTCCATACAAACCTTACAAAATATTTTTTTTTTCCAGTAAAACTCACAAAAATAAATTTCTTCAGTTATTATTAGCCATTTTGCATCTGTGGTTTAGAATTTATGTTTAAATAACAGTCAGATTGAATGTGACAGTATACTGTCATAGTGAGTAAAACCAAAATGTTGTATTCACAAACCTTACAAAAACAACTGATTCTAAAAACTCACATGAATACATACAATATTATAGGAATTTTAGACATAATGCATGTTTGGTTTTGGAGTTATGTTTAAATAACTGTTATATTGAGTGTGGCAGTTATACTGTATTTATGAGTAAAACCTAATTTTTGTATTTGTAAACCTTACCAAAATACTTAATTCTAGTAAAACTCACATAGATTCAATAATACAGGCATTTTTAGAGAGATTGCATGCTTGGTTTTGGAGTTATGTTTATATAACTTTCATATTTAGTATGACAGTTATACTGTCATATTAAGTAAAAAAAAAACTAACTTGTGTCTTTAAAAACCTTACAAAATATTTTTTTCCAGTAAAACTCACAAAGATAAATTTCATAACCAATTTGTATTTGTGGTTTAGGATTATTGTTTAAATAACTGTCAGATTGAATGTGACAGTATACTGTCATAGTGAGTAAAACCAATATTTTGTATTTGCAAACCTTACAAAAACAACTGATTCTAGTTAAACTCACATGAATACAATATTACAGGCATTTTTAGACATAATGCCTGTTTGGTTTTGGAGTTAAGTTATAATGAGTGTGGCAGTTATACTGTCAATATAAGTAAAAAAATATTGTTTATATTTGTAAACCTTACCAAAATACCTGATTCTAGTAAAACTCACATAAATTCAATTTTACAGCCATTTTTATACAAATTGCATGTTTGGTTTTGGAGTTATTTTTATATAACTTTCATATTTAGTATGACAGTTATACCATCATATTGAGTAAAACAAACAACTAATTTGTGTCTTTACAAACCTTACAAAATATTTGTTACCAGTAAAACTCACAAAGATACATTTCTCCAGGCATTTTTTTGCCATTTTGCATGTGTGGTTTAGGAGTTATGTTTAAATAACTGTCAAATTGAGTGTGGCAGTTATACTGTCATTATAAGTAAAACCTAATTTTTGTATTTGTAAACCTTACCAAAATACCTGATTCTAGTTAAACTCACATAGATTCAATATTACAGACATTTTTATACGGATTGCATGTTTGGTTTTGGAGTTATGTTTATATAACTTTCATATTTAGTATGACAGTTATACAATCATATTGAGTAAAAAAAACTAACTTGTGTCTTTACAAACCTTACAATTTTTTTTTCCCCAGTAAAACTCACAAAGATACATTTCTCCAGGCATTATTAGCCATTTTGCATGTGTGGTTTAGGAGTTATGTTTAAATAACTGTCAAATCAAATGTTGCAGTTATACTGTCATTATGAGTAAAACCCAGGCTTTGTATTTGTCAACCTTACCAAAATACCTGATTCTGGTAAAACTCACATAGATTCATAATTACAGGCAGTTTAAGACATATTGCAAGTTTGGTTTAGGAGTTTGGTTTTGGAATTATGTTTATATAACTTTCATATTTAGTATGACATTCATACCATCATATTGAGTAAAAAAAAACGAACTTTTGTCTTTACAAACCTTACAAAATATTTTTTTCTAGTAAAACTTACAAAGATACATTTCTCCAGGCATTATTAGCCATTTTGCATGTGAGGTTTAAGGGTTATGTTTAAATAACTGTCGTATTGAGTGTGGCAGTTACACTGTCTTTATGAATAAAACCTATTTTTTGTATTTGTAAACCTTACCAAAATACATGATTTTGGTAAAACTCACAAATATAGAATTTTACAGGCATTTTTATACATAATGCATGTTTGGTTTTAGGGTTATGTTTATAAAACTTTCATATTTAGTATGACAGTTATACAATCATATTGAGTAAAAAAAAACCGAACTTGTGTCTTTACAAACCTTACAAATTGTTTTGTTTTTTCAGGAAAACTCACAAAGATACATTTCTCCAGGGATTATTAGCCATTTTTTATGTGTGGTTTAGGAGTTACATTATGTTTAAATAACTGTCAGATTGAATGTGACAGTATACTGTCATAGTGAGTAAAACCTACTTTTTGTATTTGTAAACCTTACCAATTTACCTGATTCTGGTAAAACTCACATAGATACAATATTACAGGCATTTTTAGACATAATGCATGTTTGGTTTTGGAGTTATGTTTATATAACTTTCATATTTAGTATGACAGTTATGCCATCATATTGAGTAAAAAAAACTAACTTGTGTCTTTTTAAACCTTAAAAAATATTTTTTTTCCAGTAAAACTCACAAAGATACATTTCTCCAGGCATTATTAGCCATTAATCATGTTTGGTTTAGGAGTTATGTTTAAATAACTGTCATATTGAGTGTGGCAGTTATACTGTCATTATGAGTAAAACCTATTTTTTGTATTTGTAAACCTAACCAAAATACCTGATTCTGATAAAACTCCTATAGATACAATATTGCAGGATTTTTTTAGACATAAAGCATTTTTCCATCATATTGAGTAAAAAAAACTAACTTGTGTCTATACAAACTTTACAAAAATGTTTTTTTCCATTAAAACTCACAAAAATACATTTCTCCAGTTATGATAGCCATTTTGCATCTGTGGTTTAGAATTTATGTTTAAATAACAGTCAGATTGAATGTGACAGTATACTGTCATAGTGAGTAAAACCAAAATGTAATATTTGCAAACCTTACAAAAACAACTGATTCTAGTACAATTCTCATGGATACAATATTACAGGCATTTTTAGACATAATGCATGTTTGGTTTTGGAGTTATAATTACATTACTTTTACATTTAGTATGACAGTAATACTGTCATATTGAGTAAAAAGAAAAAAAATTGTGTCATTATAAACCTTACGAATTCTTTTTTTCCAGTAAAACTCACATAGATACATTTCTCCAGGCGTTTTTAGTCATTTTGCATGTGTGGTTTAGTAGTTATGTTTAAATAACTGTCAGATTGAATGTGACAGTATGCTGTCATAGTGAGTAAAGCCAATATTTTGTATTTGCAAACCTTACAAAAACAACTGTTTCTAGTAAAACTCACATGGATACAATATTACAGGCCTTTTTAGACATAATGCATGTTTGGTTTTGGAGTTATGTTTATATAACTTTCAAATTCAGTATGACGGTTATACTGTCATGTTGAGTTAAAAAAAGGAAATTGTGTCTTTACAAACCTTACAAAATATTTTTTTTCCCAATAAAAATCACAAAGATACATTTCTCCAGGCATTATTAGCCATTTTGCATGTGTGGTTTAGGAGTTATGTTTAAATAACTGTCATATCAAATATTGAAGTTATACTGTCATTATGAGTATGACCCAAGTTTTGTATTTGTAAACCTTACCAAAATATCTGATTCTGGTAAAACTCACATAGATTTAATACCACAGGCATTTTTAGACGGATTGCGAGTTTGGTTTTGGAGTTATGTTTATTTAACTTTCATATTTAGTATGACAGTTATAAAACTTGTGTCTTTACAAACCTTACAAAATATTTTTTTTCCAGCAAAACTCACAAAGATTAATTTCTCCAGGCATTATTAGCCATTTAGCTTGTTTGGATTAGGAGAGATAACTGTCAGATTGAATGTGACAGTTATTTTTAAAACTGTCCTAGTGAGTAAAACCAATATTTTGTATTTGCAAAAGTTACAAAAACATATGATTCTAGTAAAACTTACATGGATACAATATTACAGGCATTTTTAGACATAATGCATGTTTGGTTTTGGAGTTATGTTTATATAACTTTTACATTTATTATGACAGTTATACTGTCAAATAGAGTAAACAAACAACAACTAACTAGTGTATTTAAAAACCTTACAATTTTTTTTCCCCCCAGTAAAACTGACAAAGATACTTTTCTACAGGCATTATTAGCCATTTAGCATATTTTGTTTAGGAGTTATCTTTAAATAACTGTCATTTTGAATGTGGCAGTTATACTGTCATTATGAGTAAAACCTATTTTTTGTATTTGTAAACTTTACCAAAATACCTGTTTCTAGTGAAATTCACATGGATTCAAAAATTACGCATTTTTAAATATAAGGCATGTTTGGTTTTGGAGTCATGTTTATATAACTTTCATATTTAGTATGACAATTATACCATCATATTGAGTAAAAAAAAACTAACTTGTGTCTTTACAAACCTTACAAATTATTGTTTTCCAGTAAAACTCACAAATATACATTTTTCCAGGCATTATTAGCCTTTGAGCATGTTTGGTTTAGGAGTTATGTTTAAATAAATGTCATTTTGAATGTGGCAGTTATATTGTCATTATGAGTAAAACCTAATTTTTGTATTTGTAAACCTTACCAAAATACATAATTCAGGTAAAACTCATGTATAAAAAATATTACAGGCATTTTTAGACATAATACATGTTTTAGTTTGGAGTTATGTTTATATAACTTTCATATTTAGCAAGACAGCTATACTGTCATATTGAGTAAAAAAAAAGTAACTTGTGTCTTTACAAACCTTACAAAATATTTTTTTTTTTCCGGTAAAACTCACAAGAATACATTTTTCCAAGCATTATTAGCCATTTTGCATGTGTGGTTTAGGAGTTATATTTAAATAACTGTCATACGCAGTGGAAGAATGGCCGTGCGCGACCCGAGGGTCCCTGGTTCAATCCCCACCTAGTACCAACCTCGTCATGTCCGTTGTGTCCTGAGCAAGACACTTCACCCTTGCTCCTGACGGGTGCTGGTTAGCGCCTTGCATGGCAGCTCCCTCCATCAGTGTGTGACTGTGTGTGATAATGGATAAATGTGGAAGTAGTGTCAAAGCGCTTTGAGTACCTTGAAGGTAGAAAAGCGCTATACAAGTACAACCCATTTATCATTTATTATATTGAGTGTGGCAGTTATACTGTCATTATGAGTAAAACCTAATTTTTGTATTTGTAAACCTTAACAAAATACCTGATTCTAGTAAAATTCACATAGATTCAATATTACAGGCATTTGTAGACGGATTGCATGTTTGTTTTTGAAGATTTGTTTATAAACTTTCAAATTTAGTAAGACAGTTATACCATTATATTGAGTAAAAAAACTATTTTGTGTCTTTACAAACCATACAAACTATTTTTTTTCCAGTACATTTTACAAAGATACATTTCTCCAGGCATTATTAGCCATTTTGCATGTGTGGTTTCGAATTTAAGTTTAAATAACAGTCGGATTGAATGTGACAGTATACTGTCATTGTGAGTAAAACCAAAATGTTGTATTTGCAAACTTAAAAAAAAACTGATTTTACTAAAATTCACATGGACACAATATTATAAGCATTTTTAGACATAATGCATGTTTGGTTTTGGAGTTATGTTTATATAACTTTCAAATTTAGTATGACAGTAATACTGTCATATTGAGTAAAAAAAAAGTAACTTGTGTCTTTACAAACCTTACAATGTTTTATTTTTTCCAGTAAAACTCACAAAGGCACATTTCTCCAGGCATTAATAGCCATTTAGCATTTGTGGTTTAGGATTTATGTTTAATTAACAGTCAGCTTGAATGTGACAATATACTGTCATAGTGAGTAAAACCAACATTTTGTATTTGCAAACCTTACAAAAACAACTGATTCTACTAAAACTCACATAGATACAATATTATAAGCATTTTTAGACAAAATGAAATTTTGGTTTTGAAGTTATGTCTATATAACTTTCACATTTAGTAGGACAGTATACCGTCATATTGAGTAAAAAAAAAAACTTGTGTCTTTACAAACCTTACAATTTATTTTTTTCCAGTGAAACTCACAAATATACATTTATCCAGGCATTATTTACCATTTCGCATGTGTCGTTTAAATAACTGTCATATTAAGTGTGGCAGTTATACTGTCATTATTAGTAAAACCTAATTTTTGTATTTGTAAACCTTACCAAAATACCTTAATCTAGTAAAACTCACATTAATTCAATACTACAGATATTTTTAGACGGATTGCACGTTTGGTTTTGGAGTTTTGTTAATACAATTTTCATATTTCGTATGACAGTTAAACTGTCATATTGAGTAAAGAAAACTAACTTGTGTCTTTACAAACCTTACAAAATATTTTTTTTCCAGTGAAACTCACAAGGATACATTTCTCCAGGCATTATTAACCATTTTGCATGTGTGGTTTAGGAGTTATGTTACTGTCATATTGAACATGGCAGTTATACTGTCATTATGAGTAAAACCCAATTTTTGTATTTGTAAACCTTACCAAAATACCTGATTCTGGTAAAACTCACATAGATTCAATATTACAGGCATTTTTAGACGGACTGCAAGTTTGGTTTTGGAGTTATGTTTATTTAACTTGCATATTTAGTACGACAGTTATACTGTCATATTGAGTAAAAAAAAAACTATTTTGTGTCTTTACAACCCTAACAAACTATTTTTTTTCCAGTACATTTTACAAAGATACATGTCTCCAGGCATTATTAGCCATTTTGCATGTGTGGTTTAGGAGTTATGTTTAAATAACTGTCATATTGAGTGTGGCAGTTATACTGTCATTATGAGTAAAATCTATTTTTTGTATTTGTAAACCTTACCAAAATACCTGATTCTGATAAAACTCACATAGATACAATATTACAGGATTTTTTAGACATAAAGCATATTTCCATCATATTGAGTAAAAAAAACTAACTTGTGTCTAAACAAACCTTACAAAGTTTTTTTTTTTTCAAAAAAAACTCACACAAATACATTTCTCCAGTTATTATTAGCCATTTTGCATCTGTGGTCTAGAATTTATGTCTAAATAACAGTCAGATTGAATGTGACAGTATACTGTCATAGTGAGTAAAACCAAAATGTAATATTTGCAAACCTTACAAAAACAACTGATTCTAGTAAAACTCACATGGGTACATAATTACAGGCATTTTTAGACATAATGCATGTTTGGTTTTGGAGTTATGTTTTTATAACTTTCATTTTTAGTATGACAGTTATGCCATCATATTGAGTAAAAAAAACTAACTTATGTCTTTATAAACCTTAAAAAATATTTTTTTCCAGTAAAACTCACAAAGATACATTTCTCCAGGCATTATTAGCCATTAATAATGTTTGGTTTAGGAGTTATGTTTAAATAACTGTCATATTGAGTGTGGCAGTTATACTGTCATTATGAGTAAAACCTATTTTTTGTATTTGTAAACCTTACCAAAATACCTGATTCTGATAAAACTCACATAGATACAATATTGCAGGATTTAGACATAAAGAATATTTCCATCATGATGAGTAAAAAAAACTAACTTGTGTCTATACAAACCTTACAAAATATATTTTTTCCAGTAAAACTCACAAAGATACCTTTCTCCAGGCATTATTAGCCATTTAGCATATTTTGTTTAGGAGTTATGTTATAATAACTGTCATTTTGAATGTGGCAGTTATACTGTCATTATGAGTAAAACCTATTTTTTGTATTTGTAAACCTTACCAAAATACCTGTTTCTAGTGAAACTCACATGGATTCAAAATTCAAGCATTTTTAAACATAAGGCATGTTTGGTTTTGGAGTTATGTTTATATAACTTTCATATTTAGTATGACAGTTATACCATCATATTGAGTAAAAAAAAAAACTAACTTGTGTCTTTACAAACATTACAAATTATTGTTTTCCAGTAAAACTCACAAATATACATTTGTCCAGGCATTATTAGTCTTTGAGCGTGTTTGTTTTAGGAGTTTTGTTTAAATAAATGTCATTTTGATTGTGGCAGTTATATTGTCATTATGAGTAAAACCTAATTTGTTTATTTGTAAACCTTACCAAAATACATAATTCAGGTGAAATATATTACAGGCATTTTTAGACATAATGCATGTTTATATAACTTTCATATTTAGTAAGACAGCTATACTGTCATATTGAGTAAAAAAAGACTAACTTGTGTCTTTACAAACATTACAATTTTTTTTGTTTCCAGTAAAACTCACAAAGGCACATTTCGCCAGGCTTAAATAGCCATTCAGCATTTGTGGTTTAGGATTTATGTTTAAATAACTGTCATATTGCGTGTGGCAGTTATACTGTCATTATGAGTAAAACTTAGTTTTTGTATTTGTAAACCTTACCAAAGTACCTGATTGTAGTAAAACTCACTTAGTTACAATATTACAGGCCTTTTTATACGAATTGCATGTTTGGTTTTGGAGTTATTTTTATATAACTTTCATGTTTAGTATGACAGTTATACCATCATATTGAGTAAAACAAACAACTAATTTGTGTCTTTACAAACCTTACAAAATATTTGTTACCAGTAAAACTCACAAAGATACATTTCTCCAGGCATTTTTTGCCATTTTGCATGTGTGGTTTAGGAGTTATGTTTAAATAACTGTCAAATTGAGTGTGGCAGTTATACTGTCATTATAAGTAAAACCTAATTTTTGTATTTGTAAACCTTACCAAAATACCTGATTCTAGTTAAACTCACATAGATTCAATATTACAGACATTTTTATACGGATTGCATGTTTGGTTTTGGAGTTATGTTTATATAACTTTCATATTTAGTATGACAGTTATACAATCATATTGAGTAAAAAAAACTAACTTGTGTCTTTACAAACCTTACAATTTTTTTTCCCCCAGTAAAACTCACAAAGATACATTTCTCCAGGCATTATTAGCCATTTTGCATGTGTGGTTTAGGAGTTATGTTTAAATAACTGTCAAATCAAATGTTGCAGTTATACTGTCATTATGAGTAAAACCCAGGCTTTGTATTTGTCAACCTTACCAAAATACCTGATTCTGGTAAAACTCACATAGATTCATAATTACAGGCAGTTTAAGACATATTGCAAGTTTGGTTTAGGAGTTTGGTTTTGGAATTATGTTTATATAACTTTCATATTTAGTATGACATTCATACCATCATATTGAGTAAAAAAAAACGAACTATTGTCTTTACAAACCTTACAAAATATTTTTTTCTAGTAAAACTTACAAAGATACATTTCTCCAGGCATTATTAGCCATTTTGCATGTGAGGTTTAAGGGTTATGTTTAAATAACTGTCGTATTGAGTGTGGCAGTTACACTGTCTTTATGAATAAAACCTATTTTTTGTATTTGTAAACCTTACCAAAATACATGATTTTGGTAAAACTCACATATATAGAATTTTACAGGCATTTTTATACATAATGCATGTTTGGTTTTAGGGTTATGTTTATAAAACTTTCATATTTAGTATGACAGTTATACAATCATATTGAGTAAAAAAAAAACGAACTCGTGTCTTTACAAACCTTACAAATTGTTTTTTTTTCAGGAAAACTCACAAAGATACATTTCTCCAGGGATTATTAGCCATTTTTTATGTGTGGTTTAGGAGTTACATTATGTTTAAATAACTGTCAGATTGAATGTGACAGTATACTGTCATAGTGAGTAAAACCTACTTTTTGTATTTGTAAACCTTACCAATTTACCTGATTCTGGTAAAACTCACATAGATACAATATTACAGGCATTTTTAGACATAATGCATGTTTGGTTTTGGAGTTATGTTTATATAACTTTCATATTTAGTATGACAGTTATGCCATCATATTGAGTAAAAAAAAACTAACTTGTGTCTTTTTAAACCTCAAAAAATATTTTTTTCCAGTAAAACTCACAAAGATACATTTCTCCAGGCATTATTAGCCATTAATCATGTTTGGTTTAGGAGTTATGTTTAAATAACTGTCATATTGAGTGTGGCAGTTATACTGTCATTATGAGTAAAACCTATTTTTTGTATTTGTAAACCTAACCAAAATACCTGATTCTGATAAAACTCCTATAGATACAATATTGCAGGATTTTTTTAGACATAAAGCATATTTCCATCATATTGAGTAAAAAAAACTAACTTGTGTCTATACAAACTTTACAAAAATGTTTTTTTCCATTAAAACTCACAAAAATAAATTTCTCCAGTTATGATAGCCATTTTGCATCTGTGGTTTAGAATTTATGTTTAAATAACAGTCAGATTGAATGTGACAGTATACTGTCATAGTGAGTAAAACCAAAATGTAATATTTGCAAACCTTACAAAAACAACTGATTCTAGTAAAATTCTCATGGATACAATATTACAGGCATTTTTAGACATAATGCATGTTTGGTTTTGGAGTTATAATTATATTACTTTTACATTTAGTATGACAGTAATACTGTCATATTGAGTAAAAAGAAAAAAAATTGTGTCATTATAAACCTTACGAATTCTTTTTTTCCAGTAAAACTCACATAGATACATTTCTCCAGGCGTTTTTAGTCATTTTGCATGTGTGGTTTAGTAGTTATGTTTAAATAACTGTCAGATTGAATGTGACAGTATGCTGTCATAGTGAGTAAAGCCAATATTTTGTATTTGCAAACCTTACAAAAACAACTGTTTCTAGTAAAACTCACATGGATACAATATTACAGGCATTTTTAGACATAATGCATGTTTGGTTTTGGAGTTATGTTTAAATAACTTTCAAATTCAGTATGACGGTTATACTGTCATGTTGAGTTAAAAAAAGGAAATTGTGTCTTTACAAACCTTACAAAATATTTTTTTTCCCAATAAAAATCACAAAGATACATTTCTCCAGGCATTATTAGCCATTTTGCATGTGTGGTTTAGGAGTTATGTTTAAATAACTGTCATATCAAATATTGAAGTTATACTGTCATTATGAGTATGACCCAAGTTTTGTATTTGTAAACCTTACCAAAATATCTGATTCTGGTAAAACTCACATAGATTTAATACTACAGGCATTTTTAGACGGATTGCGAGTTTGGTTTTGGAGTTATGTTTATTTAACTTTCATATTTAGTATGACAGTTATAAAACTTGTGTCTTTACAAACCTTACAAAATATTTTTTTTCCAGCAAAACTCACAAAGATTCATTTCTCCAGGCATTATTAGCCATTTAGCTTGTTTGGATTAGGAGAGATAACTGTCAGATTGAATGTGACAGTTATTTTTAAAACTGTCCTAGTGAGTAAAACCAATATTTTGTATTTGCAAAAGTTACAAAAACATATGATTCTAGTAAAACTTACATGGATACAATATTACAGGCATTTTTAGACATAATGCATGTTTGGTTTTGGAGTTATGTTTATATAACTTTTACATTTATTATGACAGTTATACTGTCAAATAGAGTAAAAAAACAACAACTAACTAGTGTATTTAAAAACCTTAAAAAAAATTTTTTTCCCCAGTAAAACTGACAAAGATACTTTTCTACAGGCATTATTAGCCATTTAGCATATTTTGTTTAGGAGTTATCTTTAAATAACTGTCATTTTGAATGTGGCAGTTATACTGTCATTATGAGTAAAACCTATTTTTTGTATTTGTAAACTTTACCAAAATACCTGTTACTAGTGAAATTCACATGGATTCAAAAATTACGCATTTTTAAATATAAGGCATGTTTGGTTTTGGAGTCATGTTTATATAACTTTCATATTTAGTATGACAATTATACCATCATATTGAGTAAAAAAAACTAACTTGTGTCTTTACAAACCTTACAAATTATTGTTTTCCAGTAAAACTCACAAATATACATTTTTCCAGGCATTATTAGCCTTTGAGCATGTTTGGTTTAGGAGTTATGTTTAAATAAATGTCATTTTGAATGTGGCAGTTATATTGTCATTATGAGTAAAACCTAATTTTTGTATTTGTAAACCTTACCAAAATACATAATTCAGGTAAAACTCATGTATAAAAAATATTACAGGCATTTTTAGACATAATACATGTTTTAGTTTGGAGTTATGTTTATATAACTTTCATATTTAGTAAGACAGCTATACTGTCATATTGAGTAAAAAAAAAGTAACTTGTGTCTTTACAAACCTTACAAAATATTTTTTTTTTTCCGGTAAAACTCACAAGAATACATTTTTCCAAGCATTATTAGCCATTTTGCATGTGTGGTTTAGGAGTTATATTTAAATAACTGTCATACGCAGTGGAAGAATGGCCGTGCGCGACCCGAGGGTCCCTGGTTCAATCCCTACCTAGTACCAACCTCGTCATGTCCGTTGTGTCCTGAGCAAGACACTTCACCCTTGCTCCTGACGGGTGCTGGTTAGCGCCTTGCATGGCAGCTCCCTCCATCAGTGTGTGACTGTGTGTGATAATGGATAAATGTGGAAGTAGTGTCAAAGCGCTTTGAGTACCTTGAAGGTAGAAAAACCAAACCGGATCCCCTCAACGCCATGACTGCAATTCTGTCCATAAAAGTTAACAACAGAATCGGTGACAAAGGGCAGCCTTGGTGGACCAAGGCTGCCCTACACTGATCATACAGGGAGCGACCCGCCAAAATAAGACAGTCCGATACCCCATACTCTTGTCTTTGAGCCGGGGGGACAACAAGAATTGCCACCCCAGCCTCTCATTGCTTGCAACGCCATAGTGGAAGAGAGTCCAGCCCCTCTCGAGAGAACAGGTTCCTGTGCGTCGAAGTGAGTCCAACTATATCTAGCCGGAACTTATCCATCTCGCACACCAGCTCAGGCTCCTTCCCTCCCAGCGAGGTGACATTTCACGTCAGAAGAGCTAGCTTATGTAGCCGATGATCGGACCGCCAAGTGCCCTGCCTTTGGCTGCCGCTCAGCTCACACTGCACCCGACCTCTATAACCCAGCCCATGAGTGGTGAGCCCATTGGAGGAGGGAACCACGTTGCTTCATTGAGCTGAGCCACCCAACAGGCGCTCGCCATCGTGCCCCACCTCTGGGCCTGGCTCCACAGGGGAGCCACGGTGACCCGCATCCGGGCGAGGAAAAATCTAGGACCTCGATTTGTACTTTTCATAAAGGTCTTTGAGCTGCTCTTTGTCTGATCCCTCACCTAGGACCTATTTGTCTTGGGAGAGCCTACGAGGGGGCATAGAAGCCCACAGACAGCATAGCTCCTAGGATCAGTGGGCCCCGCAAACTCCTCTACCACGATAAGGTGGCGGCTCAGAAAGGAGGTTATGTAAACATAACTCCAAAACCAAACATGCATCATGTCTAAAAATGCCTAAAATATTGTACCTGTGTGACTTTTACTAGAATGGGTTGTTTTTGTAAGGTTTGTAAATACAAACATTTGGTTTTACTCACTATGGTAAATGGGCTATACTTGTATAGCGCTTTTCTACCTTCAAGGTACACAAAGCGCTTTGACACTATTTTTACATTCATCCATTCACACACACATTCACACACTGATGGCGGAAGCTGGCATGCAAGGCCCTAACCACAACCCATCAGGAGCAAGGGTAAAGTGTCTCCCTCAAGGACACAACGGACGTGACGAGGTTGGTAGAAGGTGGGGATCGAACCAAGAACCCTCAGGTTGCTGGAACGGCCACTCTCCCAACTGCGCCACGCCTTCCCCATGTATACTGTCTCTGTCTCTGTATCTGACAGTTATTTAAACATAATTCCGAAACCACACATGCAAAATGGCTAATAAGAGAAATGTATCTTTGTGAGTTTTACTGGAAAAAAATATTTTGTAAGGTTTGCAAAGACACGTCTTTTTTTTTTTTTTTTTACTTAATATGACAGTATAACTGTCATACTAAATATGAAAAGTTATAAACCTAACTCCAAAACCAAACCTGCATTATGTCTAAAAATGCCTGTAATATTGTATATTTGTGAATTTTACTAGAATCAGGAGGTTTTAAGGTTTAAAAATACAAAAATTAGGTTTTACTCATAATGACAGTATAAATGCCACACGCAATATGACAGTTATTTAAAAACTCCTAATCCACACAAGCAAAATGGCTATTGATGCCTGAAATAATGCATCCTTAGGAGTTTTCCTCGAAACATTAGCTTTTTTAAATCTTGCAAACACAAAAAGTAGTTTTTTACTCAATATGACAGTAATGTTCTTAAAATCCTGAGATAATGCGAAAAAAGCCGTACAAATGTATTCAATCATAATTTCTAAACTAAACATGCAAAATGTGTAAAAATGCCTGTATTATTGAATCCATGTGAGTTTTACTAGAATCAGTTGTTTTAGTGAAGTTTGCAAAAACAAAAATTAGGTTTTACTCTTTATGAAAGTAAACTGTCACACTCAATATGACAGTTTTTTAATCATAACTCCTAAACTACTCATGCAAAAGGGCTAATAATGTTTGAAATAATGGATTCTTGGGAGTTTTCCTCGAAACATATTCTTTCTTAAGGCTTGCAAACACAAAAAGTATTTTTTTACTCAATATGACAGTAATGTTCTTAAAATCCTGAGATAATGCGAAAAAAGCCATAAAAATGTATTCAATCATAATTTCTAAACTAAACATGCAAAATGTGTAAAAATGCCTGTATTATTGAATCCATGTGAGTTTTACTAGAATCAGTTGTTTTAGTGAAGTTTGCAAAAACAAAAATTAGGTTTTACTCTTTATGAAAGTAAACTGTCACACTCAATATGACAGTTTTTTAATCATAACTCCTAAACTACTCATGCAAAAGGGCTAATAATGTTTGAAATAATGGATTCTTGGGAGTTTTCCTCGAAACATATTCTTTCTTAAGGCTTGCAAACACAAAAAGTATTTTTTTACTCAATATGACTGTAATGTTCTTAAAATCCTGAGATAATGCGAAAAAAGCCATAAAAATGTATTCAATCATAATTTCTAAACTAAACATGCAAAATGTGTAAAAATGCCTGTATTATTGAATCCATGTGAGTTTTACTAGAATCAGTTGTTTTAGTGAAGTTTGCAAAAACAAAAATTAGGTTTTACTCTTTATGAAACTAAACTGTCACACTCAATATGACATGTATTTAATCATAACTCCTAAACTACACATGCAAAAGTCTAATGATGCCTCAAATAATGCATTCTACGGAGTTTTACTCGAAACATATGCTTTTTCAAATCTTGCAAACAAAAAGTAGCTTTTTACTCAATATGACAGTAATATTCCTAAAATACTGAGATAATGCGGAAAAAAGCAATGAAAATATATTCAATCATATTTCCTAAACCAAACATGCAAAATGTGTAAAAATGCCTGTAATATTGAATCCATGTGAGTTTTACTAGATTAGGTTGTATTTGAAATTTTTGCAAATACAAAAATTAGGTTTTTTTCACCATGACAATGTACACTCATATATCAGTAAATTAAACATAACTCCTAAACTACACTTAAAAATGAGCTAATGTTGCCTGAAATAATGGATCCTTGGGAGTTTTACTCGAAACATATGCTTTTTTTAAGGTTTGTAAACACAAAAAGTAGTTTTTACTCAATATGACAGTAATGTTCTTAAAATTCTGAGATAATGCGAAAAAAACAATAAAAATGTATTCCAACATAATTCCTAAACCAACATTGCAAAACGTCTAAAAATGCCTGTAATATTAAATCCATGTGAGTTTTACTAGAATCAGTTGTTTTAGTAAGGTTTGCAAAAACAAAAATTAGGTTTTACTCTTTATGAAAGTAAACTGTCACACTCAATATGACAATTTTTTAATCATAACTCCTAAACTACTCATGCAAAATGGCTAATAATGTTTGAATTAATGGATCCGTGGGAGTTTTCCTCGAAACATATGTTTTCTTAAGGCTTGCAAACACAAAAAGTATTTTTGTACTCAATATTACAGTAATGTTCTTAAATTCCTGAGATAATGCGAAAAAAGAAAAACAAATGTATTCAATCATAATTTCTAAACTAAACATGCAAAATGTGTAAAAATGCCTGTTTTATTGATTCCATGTGAGTTTTACTAGAACCAGTTGTTTTAGTGAAGTTTGCAAAAACAAAAATTAGGTTTTACTCTTTATGAAAGTAAACTGTCACACTCAATATGACAGTTTTTTAATCATAACTCCTAAACTTCTCATGCAAAAGGGCTAATAATGTTTGAAATAATGGAGCCTTGGGAGTTTTCCTTGAAACATATGCTTTCTTAAGGCTTGCAAACACAAAAAGTATTTTTTGTACTCAATATGACAGTAATGTTCTTAAAATTCTGAGATAATGCGAAAAAAGCAATAAAAATGTATTCCAACATAATTCCTAAACCAACAATGCAAAATGTCTAAAAATGCCAGTAATATTAAATCCATGTGAGTTTCACTAGAATCAGTTGTTTTAGTAAGGTTTGCAAAAGCAAAAATTAGGTTTTACTCTTTATGAATGTCACACTCAATATGACAAGTTTTTAATCATAACTCTAAACCACTCATGCAAAATGGCTAATAATGTTTGAAATAATGGATTCTTGGGAGTTTTCCTCGAAACATATGCTTTCTTAAGGCTTGCAAACACAAAAAGTATTTTTTTTACTCAATATGACAGTAATGTTCTTAAAATCCTGAGATAATGCGAAAAAAGCCATAAAAATGTATTCAATCATAATTTCTAAACTAAACATGCAAAATGTGTAAAAATGCCTGTATTATTGAATCCATGTGAGTTTTACTAGAATCAGTTGTTTTAGTAAAGTTTGCAAAAACAAAAATTAGGTTTTACTCTTTATGAAAGTAAACTGTCACACTCAATATGACAGTTTTTTAATCATAACTCCTAAACTACTCATGCAAAATGGCTAATAATGTTTGAAATAATGGATCCTTGGGAGTTTTCCTTGAAACATATGCTTTCTTAAGGCTTGCAAATACAAAAAGTATTTTTTGTACTCAATATGACAGTAATGTTCTTTAAATTCTGAGATAATGCGAAAAAAGCAATAAAAATGTATTCCAACATAATTCCTAAACCAACAATGCAAAATGTCTAAAAATGCCAGTAATATTAAATCCATGTGAGTTTCACTAGAATCAGTTGTTTTAGTAAGGTTTGCAAAAGCAAAAATTAGGTTTTACTCTTCATAAAAGTAAACTGTCACACTCAATATGACAATTTTTTAATCATAACTCCTAAACCACTCATGCAAAATGGCTAATAATGTTTGAAATAATGGATCCTTGGGAGTTTACCTCGAAACATATGCTTTTTTAAGGCTTGCAAACACAAAAAGTATTATTTTACTCAATATGACAGTAATGTTCTTAAAATCCTGAGATAATGCGAAAAAAGCCATAAAAATGTATTCAATCATAATTTCTAAACTAAACATGCAAAATGTGTAAAAATGCCTGTTATATTGAATCCATGTGAGTTTTACTAGAACCAGTTGTTTTAGTGAAGTTTGCAAAAACAAAAATTAGGTTTTACTCTTTATGAAAGTAAACTGTCACACTCAATATGACAGTTTTTTAATCATAACTCCTAAACTACTCATGCAAAATGGCTAATAATGTTTGAAATAATGGATCCTTGGGAGTTTTCCTTGAAACATATGCTTTCTTAAGGCTTGCAAACATAAAAAGTATTTTTTGTACTCAATATGACAGTAATGTTCTTAAAATTCTGAGATAATGCGAAAAAAGCAATAAAAATGTATTCCAACATAATTCCTAAACCAACAATGCAAAATGTCTAAAAATGCCAGTAATATTAAATCCATGTGAGTTTCACTAGAATCAGTTGTTTTAGTAAGGTTTGCAAAAGCAAAAATTAGGTTTTACTCTTTATGAACACTCAATATGACAAGTCACACTCAATATGACAAGTTTTTAATCATAACTCCTAAACCACTCATGCAAAATGGCTAATAATGTTTGAAATAATGGATTCTTGGGAGTTTTCCTCGAAACATATGCTTTCTTAAGGCTTGCAAACACAAAAAGTATTTTTTTTACTCAATATGACAGTAATGTTCTTAAAATCCTGAGATAATGCGAAAAAAGCCATAAAAATGTATTCAATCATAATTTCTAAACTAAACATGCAAAATGTGTAAAAATGCCTATATTATTGAATCCATGTGAGTTTTACTAGAATCAGTTGTTTTCGTAAAGTTTGCAAAAACAAAAATTAGGTTTTACTCTTTATGAAAGTAAACTGTCACACTCAATATGACAGTTTTTTAATCATAACTCCTAAACTACTCATGCAAAATGGCTAATAATGTTTGAAATAATGGATCCTTGGGAGTTTTCCTTGAAACATATGCTTTCTTAAGGCTTGCAAATACAAAAAGTATTTTTTGTACTCAATATGACAATAATGTTCTTAAAATTCTGAGATAATGCGAAAAAAGCAATAAAAATGTATTCCAACATAATTCCTAAACCAACAATGCAAAATGTCTAAAAATGCCAGTAATATTAAATCCATGTGAGTTTCACTAGAATCAGTTGTTTTAGTAAGGTTTGCAAAAGCAAAAATTAGGTTTTACTCTTTATGAATGTAAACTGTCACACTCAATATGACAAGTTTTTAATCATAACTCCTAAACCACTCATGCAAAATGGCTAATAATGTTTGAAATAATGGATTCTTGGGAGTTT
Source organism: Nerophis lumbriciformis (assembly GCF_033978685.3). Classification (NCBI taxonomy): domain Eukaryota; kingdom Metazoa; phylum Chordata; class Actinopteri; order Syngnathiformes; family Syngnathidae; genus Nerophis; species Nerophis lumbriciformis. Next base: position 74,275 of record NW_027316617.1, on the reverse strand, counting down.
TCCTCGAAACATATGCTTTCTTAAGACTTGCAAACACAAAAAGTACTTTTTTTACTCAATATGACAGTAATGTTCTTAAAATCCTGAGATAATGCGAAAAAAGCCATAAAAATGTATTCAATCATAATTTCTAAACTAAACATGCAGAATGTGTAAAAATGCCTGTATTATTGAATCCATGTGAGTTTTACTAGAATCAGTTGTTTTAGTAAAGTTTGCAAAAACAAAAATTAGGTTTTACTCTTTATGAAAGTAAACTGTCACACTCAATATGACAGTTTTTTAATCATAACTCCTAAACTACTCATGCAAAATGGCTAATAATGTTTGAAATAATGTATCCTTGGGAGTTTTCCTTGAAACATATGCTTTCTTAAGGTTTGCAAATACAAAAAGTATTTTTTTGTACTCAATATGACAGTAATGTTCTTTAAATTCTGAGATAATGCGAAAAAAGCAATAAAAATGTATTCCAACATAATTCCTAAACCAACAATGCAAAATGTCTAAAAATGCCAGTAATATTAAATCCATGTGAGTTTCACTAGAATCAGTTGTTTTAGTAAGGTTTGCAAAAGCAAAAATTAGGTTTTACTCTTCATAAAAGTAAACTGTCACACTCAATATGACAATTTTTTAATCATAACTCCTAAACCACTCATGCAAAATGGCTAATAATGTTTGAACTAATGGATCCTTGGGAGTTTACCTCGAAACATATGCTTTTTTAAGGCTTGCAAACACAAAAAGTATTATTTTACTCAATATGACAGTAATGTTCTTAAAATCCTGAGATAATGCGAAAAAACCCATAAAAATGTATTCAATCATGATTTCTAAACTAAACATGCAAAATGTGTAAAAATGCCTGTATTATTGAATCCATGTGAGTTTTACTAGAACCAGTTGTTTTAGTGAAGTTTGCAAAAACAAAAATTAGGTTTTACTCTTTATGAAAGTAAACTGTCACACTCAATATGACAGTTTTTTAATCATAACTCCTAAACTACTCATGCAAAATGGCTAATAATGTTTGAAATAATGGATCCTTGGGAGTTTTCCTTGAAACATATGCTTTCTTAAGGCTTGCAAACACAAAAAGTATTTTTTGTACTCAATATGACAGTAATGTTCTTAAAATTCTGAGATAATGCGAAAAAAGCAATAAAAATGTATTCCAACATAATTCCTAAACCAACAATGCAAAATGTCTAAAAATGCCAGTAATATTAAATCCATGTGAGTTTCACTAGAATCAGTTGTTTTAGTAAGGTTTGCAAAAGCAAAAATTAGGTTTTACTCTTCATGAAAGTAAACTGTCACACTCAATATGACAATTTTTTAATCATAACTCCTAAACCACTCATGCAAAATGGCTAATAATGATTGAAATAATGGATCTTTGGGAGTTTACCTCGAAACATATGCTTTTTTAAGGCTTGCAAACACAAAAAGTATTTTTTACTCAATATGACAGTAATGTTCTTAAAATCCTAAGATAATGCGAAAAAAGCCATAAAAATGTATTCAATCATAATTTCTAAACTAAACATGCAAAATGTGTAAAAATGCCTGTATTATTGAATCCATGTGAGTTTTACTAGAACCAGTTGTTTTAGTGAAGTTTGCAAAAACAAAAATTAGGTTTTACTCTTTATGAAAGTAAACTGTCACACTCAATATGACAATTTTTTAATCATAACTCCTAAACTACTCATGCAAAATGGCTAATAATGTTTGAAATAATGGATCCTTGGGACTTTTCCTCGAAACATATGCTTTCTTAAGGCTTGCAAACACAAAAAGTATTTTTTACTCAATATGACAGTAATGTTCTTAAAATCCTGAGATAATGCAAAAAAAGCAATAAAAATGTATTCAATCATAATTTCTAACTTAAACATGCAAAATGTGTAAAACTGCCTGTATTATTTATTCCAAGTGAGTTTTACTAGAATCAGTTGTTTTAGTGAAGTTTGCAAAAACAAAAATTAGGTTTTACTCTTTATGAAAGTAAACTGTCACACTTAATATGACAGTTTTTTAATCATAACTCCTAAACTACTCATGCAAAAGGGCTAATAATGTTTGAAATAATGGATTCTTGGGAGTTTTCCTCGAAACATATGCTTTCTTAAGGCTTGCAAACACAAAAAGTATTTTTTGTACTCAATATGACAGTAATGTTCTTAAAATTCTGAGATAATGCGAAAAAAGCAATAAAAATGTATTCCAACATAATTCCTAAACCAACAATGCAAAATGTCTAAAAATGCCAGTAATATTAAATCCATGTGAGTTTCACTAGAATCAGTTGTTTTAGTAAGGTTTGCAAAAGCAAAAATTAGGTTTTACTCTTTATGAAAGTAAACTGTCACACTCAATATGACAATTTTTTAATCATAACTCCTAAACCACTCATGCAAAATGGCTAATAAAGTTTAAAATAATAGTTCCTTGGGAGTTTACCTCGAAACATATGCTTTCTTAAGGCTTGCAAACACAAAAAGTATTTTTTTACTCAATATGACAGTAATGTTCCTAAAATCCTGAGATAATGCGAAAAAAGCCATAAAAATGTATTCAATCATAATTTCTAAACTAAAAATGCAAAATGTGTAAAAATGCCTGTATTATTGATTCCATGTGAGTTTTACTAGAATCAGTTGTTTTAGTGAAGTTTGCAAAAACAAAAATGAGGTTTTACTCTTTATGAAAGTAAACTGTCACACTCAATATGACAGTTTTTTAATCATAACTCCTAAACTACTCATGCAAAATGGCTAATAATGTTTGAAATAATGGATCCTTGGGAGTTTTCCTTGAAACATATGCTTTCTTAAGGCTTGCAAACACAAAAAGTATTTTTTTACTCCATATGACAGTAATGTTCTTGAAATCCTGAGATAATGCGAAAAAAGCCATAAAAATGTAATCAATCATAATTTCTAAACTAAAGATGCAAAATGTGTAAAAATGCCTGTATTATTGAATCCATGTGAGTTTTACTAGAATCAGTTGTTTTAGTGAAGTTTGCAAAAACAAAAATTAGGTTTTACTCTTAATGAAAGTAAACTGTCACACTCAATATGACAATTTTTTAATCATAACTCCTAAACCACTCATGCAAAATGGCTAATAATGTTTAAAATAATAGTTCCTTGGGAGTTTACCTCGAAACATATGCTTTCTTAAGGCTTGCAAACACAAAAAGTATTTTTTTACTCAATATGACAGTAATGTTCTTAAAATCCTGAGATAATGCGAAAAAAGCCATAAAAATGTATTCAATCATAATTTCTCAAATAAACATGCAAAATGTGTAAAAATGCCTGTATTATTGAATCCATGTGAGTTTTACTAGAATCAGTTGTTTTAGTGAAGTTTGGAAAAACAAAAATTAGGTTTTACTCTTTATGAAAGTAAACTGTCACACTCAATATGACAGTTTTTTAATCATAACTCCTAAACTATTCATGCAAAATGGCTAATAATGTTTGAAATAATGGATTCTTGGGAGTTTTCCTCGAAACATATGCTTTTTTAAGGCTTGCAAACACAAAAAGTATTTTTTTTACTCAATATGACAGTATACTGTCACATTCAATCTGACAGTTATTTAAACATAACTTCTAAACCACACATGCAAATATATTAATAATGTCTGGAGAAATGTATTTTTGTGAGTTTACTGGGGAAAATAATATTTTGTAAGGTTTTTAAAGACACAAGTTAGATTTTTTTCTCAATATGACAGAATAACTGTCATACTAAATATGAAAGTTATATAAACATACTTTCAAAACCAAACATGCATTATAATAAATAAATGATAAATGGGTTATACTTGTGTAGCGCTTTTCTACCTTCAAGGTACTCAAAGCGCTTTGACAGTATTACCACATTCACCCATTCACACACACATTCAGACACTGATGGCGGGAGCTGCCATGCAAGGGGTGAAGTGTCTTGCCCAAGGACACAACGGACGTGACTAGGATGGTAGAAGGTGGGGATTGAACCCCAGTAACCAGCAACCCTCTGATTGCTGGAACAGCCACTCTACCAACTTCGCCACGCCGTCCCATTATATCTAAAAAAGGCCTGTAATATTGTAACTAAGTGAGTTTTACTACAATCAGGTACTTTGGTAAGGTTTACAAATACAAAAACTAAGTTTTACTCATAATGACAGTATAACTGCCACACGCAATATGACAGTTATTTAAACATAAATCCTAAACCACAAATGCTGAATGGCTATTTAAGCCTGGCGAAATGTGCCTTTGTGAGTTTTACTGGAAACAAAAAAAATTGTAATGTTTGTAAAGACACAAGTTAGTCTTTTTTTACTCAATATGACAGTATAGCTGTCTTACTAAATATGAAAGTTATATAAACATGCATTATGTCTAAAAATGCCTGTAATATATTTCACCTGAATTATGTATTTTGGTAAGGTTTACAAATAAACAAATTAGGTTTTACTCATAATGACAATATAACTGCCACAATCAAAATGACATTTATTTAAACAAAACTCCTAAAACAAACACGCTCAAAGACTAATAATGCCTGGACAAATGTATATTTGTGAGTTTTACTGGAAAACAATAATTTGTAATGTTTGTAAAGACACAAGTTAGTTTTTTTTTTACTCAATATGATGGTATAACTGTCATACTAAATATGAAAGTTATATAAACATAACTCCAAAACCAAACATGCCTTATGTTTAAAAATGCTTGAATTTTGAATCCATGTGAGTTTCACTAGAAACAGGTATTTTGGTAAGGTTTACAAATACAAAAAATAGGTTTTACTCATAATGACAGTATAACTGCCACATTCAAAATGACAGTTATTATAACATAACTCCTAAACAAAATATGCTAAATGGCTAATAATGCCTGGAGAAAGGTATCTTTGTGAGTTTTACTGGAAAAAATATATTTTGTAAGGTTTGTATAGACACAAGTTAGTTTTTTTTACTCATTATGATGGAAATATTCTTTATGTCTAAATCCTGCAATATTGTATCTATGTGAGTTTTATCAGAATCAGGTATTTTGGTAAGGTTTACAAATACAAAAAATAGGTTTTACTCATAATGACAGTATAACTGCCACACTCAATATGACAGTTATTTAAACATAACTCCTAAACCAAACATTATTAATGGCTAATAATGCCTGGAGAAATGTATCTTTGTGAGTTTTACTGGAAAAAAATATTTTTTAAGGTTTATAAAGACATAAGTTAGTTTTTTTTACTCAATATGATGGCATAACTGTCATACTAAAAATGAAAGTTATATAAACATAACTCCAAAACCAAACATGCATTATGTCTAAAAATGCCTGTAATTATGTACCCATGTGAGTTTTACTAGAATCAGTTGTTTTTGTAAGGTTTGCAAATATTACATTTTGGTTTTACTCACTATGACAGTATACTGTCACATTTAATCTGACTGTTATTTAGACATAAATTCTAGACCACAGATGCAAAATGGCTAATAATAACTGGAGAAATGTATTTGTGTGAGTTTTTTTTGAAAAAAAAAAAACTTTGTAAGGTTTGTTTAGACACAAGTTAGTTTTTTTTTACTCAATATGATGGAAATATGCTTTATGTCTAAAAAATCCTGTAATATTGTATCTATGTGAGTTTTATCAGAATCAGGTATTTTGGTAAGGTTTACAAATACAAAAAATAGATTTTACTCATAATGACAGTATAACTGCCACACTCAATATGACAGTTATTTAAACATAACTCCTAAACCACACATGCAAAATGGCTAATAATGCCTGGAGACATGTATCTTTGTAAAATGTACTGGAAAAAAAATAGTTTGTTAGGGTTGTAAAGACACAAAATAGTTTTTTTTTACTCAATATGACAGTATAACTGTCGTACTAAATATGCAAGTTAAATAAACATAACTCCAAAACCAAACTTGCAGTCCGTCTAAAAATGCCTGTAATATTGAATCTATGTGAGTTTTACCAGAATCAGGTATTTTGGTAAGGTTTACAAATACAAAAATTGGGTTTTACTCATAATGACAGTATAACTGCCATGTTCAATATGACAGTTATGTAAACATAACTCCTAAACCACACATGCAAAATGGTTAATAATGCCTGGAGAAATGTATCCTTGTGAGTTTCACTGGAAAAAAAATATTTTGTAAGGTTTGTAAAGACACAAGTTAGTTTTCTTTACTCAATATGACAGTTTAACTGTCATACTAAATATGAAAATTGTATTAACAAAACTCCAAAACCAAACGTGCAATCCGTCTAAAAATATCTGTAGTATTGAATTAATGTGAGTTTTACTAGATTAAGGTATTTTGGTAAGATTTACAAATACAAAAATTAGGTTTTACTAATAATGACAGTATAACTGCCACGCTTAATATGACAGTTATTTAAACGACACATGCGAAATGGTAAATAATGCCTGGATAAATGTATATTTGTGAGTTTCACTGGAAAAAAATAAATTGTAAGGTTTGTAAAGACACAAGTTTTTTTTTTTACTCAATATGACGGTATACTGTCCTACTAAATGTGAAAGTTATATAGACATAACTTCAAAACCAAAATTTCATTTTGTCTAAAAATGCTTATAATATTGTATCTATGTGAGTTTTAGTAGAATCAGTTGTTTTTGTAAGGTTTGCAAATACAAAATTTTGGTTTTACTCACTATGACAGTATATTGTCACATTCAATCTGACTGTTAATTAAACATAAATCCTAAACCACAAATGCTAAATGGCTATTAATGCCTGGAGAAATGTGCCTTTGTGAGTTTTACTGGAAAAAATAAAACATTGTAAGGTTTGTAAAGACACAAGTTACTTTTTTTTACTCAATATGACAGTATTACTGTCATACTAAATTTGAAAGTTATATAAACATAACTCCAAAACCAAACATGCATTATGTCTAAAAATGCTTATAATATTGTGTCCATGTGAATTTTAGTAAAATCAGTTTTTTTTAAAGTTTGCAAATACAACATTTTGGTTTTACTCACAATGACAGTATACTGTCACATTCAATCCGACTGTTATTTAAACTTAAATTCGAAACCACACATGCAAAATGGCTAATAATGCCTGGAGAAATGTATCTTTGTAAAATGTACTGGAAAAAAAATAGTTTGTATGGTTTGTAAAGACACAAAATAGTTTTTTTACTCAATATAATGGTATAACTGTCTTACTAAATTTGAAAGTTTATAAACAAATCTTCAAAAACAAACATGCAATCCGTCTACAAATGCCTGTAATATTGAATCTATGTGAGTTTTACTAGAATCAGGTATTTTGTTAAGGTTTACAAATACAAAAATTAGGTTTTACTCATAATGACAGTATAACTGCCACACTCAATATAATAAATGATAAATGGGTTGTACTTGTATAGCGCTTTTCTACCTTCAAGGTACTCAAAGCGCTTTGACACTACTTCCACATTTATCCATTATCACACACAGTCACACACTGATGGAGGGAGCTGCCATGCAAGGCGCTAACCAGCACCCGTCAGGAGCAAGGGTGAAGTGTCTTGCTCAGGACACAACGGACATGACGAGGTTGGTACTAGGTAGGGATTGAACCAGGGACCCTCGGGTCGCGCACGGCCATTCTTCCACTGCGTATGACAGTTATTTAAATATAACTCCTAAACCACACATGCAAAATGGCTAATAATGCTTGGAAAAATGTATTCTTGTGAGTTTTACCGGAAAAAAAAAAATATTTTGTAAGGTTTGTAAAGACACAAGTTACTTTTTTTTTACTCAATATGACAGTATAGCTGTCTTACTAAATATGAAAGTTATATAAACATAACTCCAAACTAAAACATGTATTATGTCTAAAAATGCCTGTAATATTTTTTATACATGAGTTTTACCTGAATTATGTATTTTGGTAAGGTTTACAAATACAAAAATTAGGTTTTACTCATAATGACAATATAACTGCCACATTCAAAATGACATTTATTTAAACATAACTCCTAAACCAAACATGCTCAAAGGCTAATAATGCCTGGAAAAATGTATATTTGTGAGTTTTACTGGAAAACAATAATTTGTAAGGTTTGTAAAGACACAAGTTAGTTTTTTTTACTCAATATGATGGTATAATTGTCATACTAAATATGAAAGTTATATAAACATGACTCCAAAACCAAACATGCCTTATATTTAAAAATGCGTAATTTTTGAATCCATGTGAATTTCACTAGTAACAGGTATTTTGGTAAAGTTTACAAATACAAAAAATAGGTTTTACTCATAATGACAGTATAACTGCCACATTCAAAATGACAGTTATTTAAAGATAACTCCTAAACAAAATATGCTAAATGGCTAATAATGCCTGTAGAAAAGTATCTTTGTCAGTTTTACTGGGGGGAAAAAAAATTGTAAGGTTTTTAAATACACTAGTTAGTTGTTGTTTGTTTACTCTATTTGACAGTATAACTGTCATAATAAATGTAAAAGTTATATAAACATAACTCCAAAACCAAACATGCATTATGTCTAAAAATGCCTGTAATATTGTATCCATGTAAGTTTTACTAGAATCATATGTTTTTGTAACTTTTGCAAATACAAAATATTGGTTTTACTCACTAGGACAGTTTTAAAAATAACTGTCACATTCAATCTGACAGTTATCTCTCCTAATCCAAACAAGCTAAATGGCTAATAATGCCTGGAGAAATTAATCTTTGTGAGTTTTGCTGGAAAAAAAATATTTTGTAAGGTTTGTAAAGACACAAGTTTTATAACTGTCATACTAAATATGAAAGTTAAATAAACATAACTCCAAAACCAAACTCGCAATCCGTCTAAAAATGCCTGTGGTATTAAATCTATGTGAGTTTTACCAGAATCAGATATTTTGGTAAGGTTTACAAATACAAAACTTGGGTCATACTCATAATGACAGTATAACTTCAATATTTGATATGACAGTTATTTAAACATAACTCCTAAACCACACATGCAAAATGGCTAATAATGCCTGGAGAAATGTATCTTTGTGATTTTTATTGGGAAAAAAAATATTTTGTAAGGTTTGTAAAGACACAATTTCCTTTTTTTAACTCAACATGACAGTATAACCGTCATACTGAATTTGAAAGTTATATAAACATAACTCCAAAACCAAACATGCATTATGTCTAAAAAGGCCTGTAATATTGTATCCATGTGAGTTTTACTAGAAACAGTTGTTTTTGTAAGGTTTGCAAATACAAAATATTGGCTTTACTCACTATGACAGCATACTGTCACATTCAATCTGACAGTTATTTAAACATAACTACTAAACCACACATGCAAAATGACATTTTTGTAAAGTTTGTATAGACACAAGTTAGTTTTTTTTACTCAATATGATGGAAATATGCTTTATGTCTAAAAAAATCCTGCAATATTGTATCTATAGGAGTTTTATCAGAATCAGGTATTTTGGTTAGGTTTACAAATACAAAAAATAGGTTTTACTCATAATGACAGTATAACTGCCACACTCAATATGACAGTTATTTAAACATAACTCCTAAACCAAACATGATTAATGGCTAATAATGCCTGGAGAAATGTATCTTTGTGAGTTTTACTGAAAAAAAATATTTTTTGAGGTTTAAAAAGACACAAGTTAGTTTTTTTTTACTCAATATGATGGCATAACTGTCATACTAAATATGAAAGTTATATAAACATAACTCCAAAACCAAACATGCATTATGTCTAAAAATGCCTGTAATATTGTATCTATGTGAGTTTTACCAGAATCAGGTAAATTGGTAAGGTTTACAAATACAAAAAGTAGGTTTTACTCACTATGACAGTATACTGTCACATTCAATCTGACAGTTATTTAAACATAATGTAACTCCTAAACCACACATAAAAAATGGCTAATAATCCCTGGAGAAATGTATCTTTGTGAGTTTTCCTGAAAAAAAAACAATTTGTAAGGTTTGTAAAGACACGAGTTTTTTTTTTTTTTACTCAATATGATTGTATAACTGTCATACTAAATATGAAAGTTTTATAAACATAACCCTAAAACCAAACATGCATTATGTATAAAAATGCCTGTAAAATTCTATATATGTGAGTTTTACCAAAATCATGTATTTTGGTAAGGTTTACAAATACAAAAAATAGGTTTTATTCATAAAGACAGTGTAACTGCCACACTCAATACGACAGTTATTTAAACATAACCCTTAAACCTCACATGCAAAATGGCTAATAATGCCTGGAGAAATGTATCTTTGTAAGTTTTACTAGAAAAAAATATTTTGTAAGGTTTGTAAAGACAATAGTTCGTTTTTTTTTACTCAATATGATGGTATGAATGTCATACTAAATATGAAAGTTATATAAACATAATTCCAAAACCAAACTCCTAAACCAAACTTGCAATATGTCTTAAACTGCCTGTAATTATGAATCTATGTGAGTTTTACCAGAATCAGGTATTTTGGTAAGGTTGACAAATACAAAGCCTGGGTTTTACTCATAATGACAGTATAACTGCAACATTTGATTTGACAGTTATTTAAACATAACTCCTAAACCACACATGCAAAATGGCTAATAATGCCTGGAGAAATGTATCTTTGTGAGTTTTACTGGGGAAAAAAAAATTGTAAGGTTTGTAAAGACACAAGTTAGTTTTTTTTACTCAATATGATTGTATAACTGTCATACTAAATATGAAAGTTATATAAACATAACTCCAAAACCAAACATGCAATCCGTATAAAAATGTCTGTAATATTGAATCTATGTGAGTTTAACTAGAATCAGGTATTTTGGTAAGGTTTACAAATACAAAAATTAGGTTTTACTTATAATGACAGTATAACTGCCACACTCAATTTGACAGTTATTTAAACATAACTCCTAAACCACACATGCAAAATGGCAAAAAATGCCTGGAGAAATGTATCTTTGTGAGTTTTACTGGTAACAAATATTTTGTAAGGTTTGTAAAGACACAAATTAGTTGTTTGTTTTACTCAATATGATGGTATAACTGTCATACTAAACATGAAAGTTATATAAAAATAACTCCAAAACCAAACATGCAATTCGTATAAAAAGGCCTGTAATATTGTAACTAAGTGAGTTTTACTACAATCAGGTACTTTGGTAAGGTTTACAAATACAAAAACTAAGTTTTACTCATAATGACAGTATAACTGCCACACGCAATATGACAGTTATTTAAACATAAATCCTAAACCACAAATGCTGAATGGCTATTTAAGCCTGGCGAAATGTGCCTTTGTGAGTTTTACTGGAAACAAAAAAAATTGTAATGTTTGTAAAGACACAAGTTAGTCTTTTTTTACTCAATATGACAGTATAGCTGTCTTACTAAATATGAAAGTTATATAAACATGCATTATGTCTAAAAATGCCTGTAATATATTTCACCTGAATTATGTATTTTGGTAAGGTTTACAAATAAACAAATTAGGTTTTACTCATAATGACAATATAACTGCCACAATCAAAATGACATTTATTTAAACAAAACTCCTAAAACAAACACGCTCAAAGACTAATAATGCCTGGACAAATGTATATTTGTGAGTTTTACTGGAAAACAATAATTTGTAATGTTTGTAAAGACACAAGTTAGTTTTTTTTTTACTCAATATGATGGTATAACTGTCATACTAAATATGAAAGTTATATAAACATAACTCCAAAACCAAACATGCCTTATGTTTAAAAATGCTTGAATTTTGAATCCATGTGAGTTTCACTAGAAACAGGTATTTTGGTAAGGTTTACAAATACAAAAAATAGGTTTTACTCATAATGACAGTATAACTGCCACATTCAAAATGACAGTTATTATAACATAACTCCTAAACAAAATATGCTAAATGGCTAATAATGCCTGGAGAAAGGTATCTTTGTGAGTTTTACTGGAAAAAATATATTTTGTAAGGTTTGTATAGACACAAGTTAGTTTTTTTTACTCATCATGATGGAAATATTCTTTATGTCTAAATCCTGCAATATTGTATCTATGTGAGTTTTATCAGAATCAGGTATTTTGGTAAGGTTTACAAATACAAAAAATAGGTTTTACTCATAATGACAGTATAACTGCCACACTCAATATGACAGTTATTTAAACATAACTCCTAAACCAAACATTATTAATGGCTAATAATGCCTGGAGAAATGTATCTTTGTGAGTTTTACTGGAAAAAAATATTTTTTAAGGTTTATAAAGACATAAGTTAGTTTTTTTTACTCAATATGATGGCATAACTGTCATACTAAAAATGAAAGTTATAAAAACATAACTCCAAAACCAAACATGCATTATGTCTAAAAATGCCTGTAATTATGTACCCATGTGAGTTTTACTAGAATCAGTTGTTTTTGTAAGGTTTGCAAATATTACATTTTGGTTTTACTCACTATGACAGTATACTGTCACATTCAATCTGACTGTTATTTAGACATAAATTCTAGACCACAGATGCAAAATGGCTAATAATAACTGGAGAAATGTATTTGTGTGAGTTTTTTTTGAAAAAAAAAAAACTTTGTAAGGTTTGTTTAGACACAAGTTAGTTTTTTTTACTCAATATGATGGAAATATGCTTTATGTCTAAAAAATCCTGTAATATTGTATCTATGTGAGTTTTATCAGAATCAGGTATTTTGGTAAGGTTTACAAATACAAAAAATAGATTTTACTCATAATGACAGTATAACTGCCACACTCAATATGACAGTTATTTAAACATAACTCCTAAACCACACATGCAAAATGGCTAATAATGCCTGGAGACATGTATCTTTGTAAAATGTACTGGAAAAAAAAATAGTTTGTTAGGGTTGTAAAGACACAAAATAGTTTTTTTTTTACTCAATATGACAGTATAACTGTCGTACTAAATATGCAAGTTAAATAAACATAACTCCAAAACCAAACTTGCAGTCCGTCTAAAAATGCCTGTAATATTGAATCTATGTGAGTTTTACCAGAATCAGGTATTTTGGTAAGGTTTACAAATACAAAAATTGGGTTTTACTCATAATGACAGTATAACTGCCATGTTCAATATGACAGTAACATAACTCCTAAACCACACATGCAAAATGGTTAATAATGCCTGGAGAAATGTATCCTTGTGAGTTTCACTGGAAAAAAAATATTTTGTAAGGTTTGTAAAGACACAAGTTAGTTTTCTTTACTCAATATGACAGTTTAACTGTCATACGAAATATGAAAATTGTATTAACAAAACTCCAAAACCAAACGTGCAATCCGTCTAAAAATATCTGTAGTATTGAATTAATGTGAGTTTTACTAGATTAAGGTATTTTGGTAAGGTTTACAAATACAAAAATTAGGTTTTACTAATAATGACAGTATAACTGCCACACTTAATATGACAGTTATTTAAACGACACATGCGAAATGGTAAATAATGCCTGGATAAATGTATATTTGTGAGTTTCACTGGAAAAAAATAAATTGTAAGGTTTGTAAAGACACAAGTTTTTTTTTTTACTCAATATGACGGTATACTGTCCTACTAAATGTGAAAGTTATATAGACATAACTTCAAAACCAAAATTTCATTTTGTCTAAAAATGCTTATAATATTGTATCTATGTGAGTTTTAGTAGAATCAGTTGTTTTTGTAAGGTTTGCAAATACAAAATGTTGGTTTTACTCACTATGACAGTATATTGTCACATTCAAGCTGACTGTTAATTAAACATAAATCCTAAACCACAAATGCTAAATGGCTATTAATGCCTGGAGAAATGTGCCTTTGTGAGTTTTACTGGAAAAAATAAAACATTGTAAGGTTTGTAAAGACACAAGTTACTTTTTTTTTACTCAATATGACAGTATTACTGTCATACTAAATTTGAAAGTTATATAAACATAACTCCAAAACCAAACATGCATTATGTCTAAAAATGCTTATAATATTGTGTCCATGTGAATTTTAGTAAAATCAGTTTTTTTTTAAGTTTGCAAATACAACATTTTGGTTTTACTCACAATGACAGTATACTGTCACATTCAATCCGACTGTTATTTAAACTTAAATTCGAAACCACACATGCAAAATGGCTAATAATGCCTGGAGAAATGTATCTTTGTAAAATGTACTGGAAAAAAAATAGTTTGTATGGTTTGTAAAGACACAAAATAGTTTTTTTACTCAATATAATGGTATAACTATCTTACTAAATTTGAAAGTTTATAAACAAATCTTCAAAAACAAACATGCAATCCGTCTACAAATGCCTGTAATATTGAATCTATGTGAGTTTTACTAGAATCAGGTATTTTGTTAAGGTTTACAAATACAAAAATTAGGTTTTACTCATAATGACAGTATAACTGCCACACTCAATATAATAAATGATAAATGGGTTGTACTTGTATAGCGCTTTTCTACCTTCAAGGTACTCAAAGCGCTTTGACACTACTTCCACATTTATCCATTATCACACACAGTCACACACTGATGGAGGGAGCTGCCATGCAAGGCGCTAACCAGCACCCGTCAGGAGCAAGGGTGAAGTGTCTTGCTCAGGACACAACGGACATGACGAGGTTGGTACTAGGTGGGGATTGAACCAGGGACCCTCGGGTCGCGCACGGCCATTCTTCCACTGCGTATGACAGTTATTTAAATATAACTCCTAAACCACACATGCAAAATGGCTAATAATGCTTGGAAAAATGTATTCTTGTGAGTTTTACCGGAAAAAAAAAAATATTTTGTAAGGTTTGTAAAGACACAAGTTACTTTTTTTTTACTCAATATGACAGTATAGCTGTCTTGCTAAATATGAAAGTTATATAAACATAACTCCAAACTAAAACATGTATTATGTCTAAAAATGCCTGTAATATTTTTTATACATGAGTTTTACCTGAATTATGTATTTTGGTAAGGTTTACAAATACAAAAATTAGGTTTTACTCATAATGACAATATAACTGCCACATTCAAAATGACATTTATTTAAACATAACTCCTAAACCAAACATGCTCAAAGGCTAATAATGCCTGGAAAAATGTATATTTGTGAGTTTTACTGGAAAACAATAATTTGTAAGGTTTGTAAAGACACAAGTTAGTTTTTTTTTACTCAATATGATGGTATAATTGTCATACTAAATATGAAAGTTATATAAACATGACTCCAAAACCAAACATGCCTTATATTTAAAAATGCGTAATTTTTTAATCCATGTGAATTTCACTAGAAACAGGTATTTTGGTAAAGTTTACAAATACAAAAAATAGGTTTTACTCATAATGACAGTATAACTGCCACATTCAAAATGACAGTTATTTAAAGATAACTCCTAAACAAAATATGCTAAATGGCTAATAATGCCTGTAGAAAAGTATCTTTGTCAGTTTTACTGGGGGGAAAAAAAATTGTAAGGTTTTTAAATACACTAGTTAGTTGTTGTTTGTTTACTCTATTTGACAGTATAACTGTCATAATAAATGTAAAAGTTATATAAACATAACTCCAAAACCAAACATGCATTATGTCTAAAAATGCCTGTAATATTGTATCCATGTAAGTTTTACTAGAATCATATGTTTTTGTAACTTTTGCAAATACAAAATATTGGTTTTACTCACTAGGACAGTTTTAAAAATAACTGTCACATTCAATCTGACAGTTATCTCTCCTAATCCAAACAAGCTAAATGGCTAATAATGCCTGGAGAAATTAATCTTTGTGAGTTTTGCTGGAAAAAAAATATTTTGTAAGGTTTGTAAAGACACAAGTTTTATAACTGTCATACTAAATATGAAAGTTAAATAAACATAACTCCAAAACCAAACTCGCAATCCGTCTAAAAATGCCTGTGGTATTAAATCTATGTGAGTTTTACCAGAATCAGATATTTTGGTAAGGTTTACAAATACAAAACTTGGGTCATACTCATAATGACAGTATAACTTCAATATTTGATATGACAGTTATTTAAACATAACTCCTAAACCACACATGCAAAATGGCTAATAATGCCTGGAGAAATGTATCTTTGTGATTTTTATTGGGAAAAAAAATATTTTGTAAGGTTTGTAAAGACACAATTTCCTTTTTTTAACTCAACATGACAGTATAACCGTCATACTGAATTTGAAAGTTATATAAACATAACTCCAAAACCAAACATGCATTATGTCTAAAAAGGCCTGTAATATTGTATCCATGTGAGTTTTACTAGAAACAGTTGTTTTTGTAAGGTTTGCAAATACAAAATATTGGCTTTACTCACTATGACAGCATACTGTCACATTCAATCTGACAGTTATTTAAACATAACTACTAAACCACACATGCAAAATGACTAAAAACGCCTGGAGAAATGTATCTATGTGAGTTTTACTGGAAAAAAAGAATTCGTAAGGTTTATAATGACACAATTTTTTTTCTTTTTACTCAATATGACAGTATTACTGTCATACTAAATGTAAAAGTAATGTAATTATAACTCCAAAACCAAACATGCATTATGTCTAAAAATGCCTGTAATATTGTATCCATGAGAATTGTACTAGAATCAGTTGTTTTTGTAAGGTTTGCAAATATTACATTTTGGTTTTACTCACTATGACAGTATACTGTCATATTCAATCTGACTGTTATTTAAACATAAATTCTAAACCACAGATGCAAAATGGCTATCATAACTGGAGAAATGTATTTTTGTGAGTTTTAATGGAAAAAAACATTTTTGTAAAGTTTGTATAGACACAAGTTAGTTTTTTTTACTCAATATGATGGAAAAATGCTTTATGTCTAAAAAAATCCTGCAATATTGTATCTATAGGAGTTTTATCAGAATCAGGTATTTTGGTTAGGTTTACAAATACAAAAAATAGGTTTTACTCATAATGACAGTATAACTGCCACACTCAATATGACAGTTATTTAAACATAACTCCTAAACCAAACATGATTAATGGCTAATAATGCCTGGAGAAATGTATCTTTGTGAGTTTTACTGGAAAAAAAATATTTTTTAAGGTTTAAAAAGACACAAGTTAGTTTTTTTTACTCAATATGATGGCATAACTGTCATACTAAATATGAAAGTTATATAAACATAACTCCAAAACCAAACATGCATTATGTCTAAAAATGCCTGTAATATTGTATCTATGTGAGTTTTACCAGAATCAGGTAAATTGGTAAGGTTTACAAATACAAAAAGTAGGTTTTACTCACTATGACAGTATACTGTCACATTCAATCTGACAGTTATTTAAACATAATGTAACTCCTAAACCACACATAAAAAATGGCTAATAATCCCTGGAGAAATGTATCTTTGTGAGTTTTCCTGAAAAAACAAAACAATTTGTAAGGTTTGTAAAGACACAAGTTCGGTTTTTTTTTACTCAATATGATTGTATAACTGTCATACTAAATATGAAAGTTTTATAAACATAACCCTAAAACCAAACATGCATTATGTATAAAAATGCCTGTAAAATTCTATATTTGTGAGTTTTACCAAAATCATGTATTTTGGTAAGGTTTACAAATACAAAAAATAGGTTTTATTCATAAAGACAGTGTAACTGCCACACTCAATACGACAGTTATTTAAACATAACCCTTAAACCTCACATGCAAAATGGCTAATAATGCCTGGAGAAATGTATCTTTGTAAGTTTTACTAGAAAAAAATATTTTGTAAGGTTTGTAAAGACAAAAGTTCGTTTTTTTTTACTCAATATGATGGTATGAATGTCATACTAAATATGAAAGTTATATAAACATAATTCCAAAACCAAACTCCTAAACCAAACTTGCAATATGTCTTAAACTGCCTGTAATTATGAATCTATGTGAGTTTTACCAGAATCAGGTATTTTGGTAAGGTTGACAAATACAAAGCCTGGGTTTTACTCATAATGACAGTATAACTGCAACATTTGATTTGACAGTTATTTAAACATAACTCCTAAACCACACATGCAAAATGGCTAATAATGCCTGGAGAAATGTATCTTTGTGAGTTTTACTGGGGAAAAAAAAATTGTAAGGTTTGTAAAGACACAAGTTAGTTTTTTTTACTCAATATGATTGTATAACTGTCATACTAAATATGAAAGTTATATAAACATAACTCCAAAACCAAACATGCAATCCGTATAAAAATGTCTGTAATATTGAATCTATGTGAGTTTAACTAGAATCAGGTATTTTGGTAAGGTTTACAAATACAAAAATTAGGTTTTACTTATAATGACAGTATAACTGCCACACTCAATTTGACAGTTATTTAAACATAACTCCTAAACCACACATGCAAAATGGCAAAAAAATGCCTGGAGAAATGTATCTTTGTGAGTTTTACTGGTAACAAATATTTTGTAAGGTTTGTAAAGACACAAATTAGTTGTTTGTTTTACTCAATATGATGGTATAACTGTCATACTAAATATGAAAGTTATATAAAAATAACTCCAAAACCAAACATGCAATTTGTATAAAAATGGCTGTAAAATTGAATTTATGTGAGTTTTACTAGAATCAGGTATTTTGGTAAGGTTTACAAATATAAACAATATTTTTTTACTTATATTGACAGTATAACTGCCACACTCATTATAACTTAACTCCAAAACCAAACAGGCATTATGTCTAAAAATGCCTGTAATATTGTATTCATGTGAGTTTAACTAGAATCAGTTGTTTTTGTAAGGTTTGCAAATACAAAATATTGGTTTTACTCACTATGACAGTATACTGTCACATTCAATCTGACAGTTATTTAAACAATAATCCTAAACCACAAATACAAATTGGTTATGAAATTTATCTTTGTGAGTTTTACTGGAAAAAAATATTTTGTAAGGTTTTTAAAGACACAAGTTAGTTTTTTTTTTACTTAATATGACAGTATAACTGTCATACTAAATATGAAAGTTATATAAACATAACTCCAAAACCAAGCATGCAATCTCTCTAAAAATGCCTGTATTATTGAATCTATGTGAGTTTTACTAGAATTAAGTATTTTGGTAAGGTTTACAAATACAAAAATTAGGTTTTACTCATAAATACAGTATAACTGCCACACTCAATATAACAGTTATTTAAACATAACTCCAAAACCAAACATGCATTATGTCTAAAATTCCTATAATATTGTATGTATTCATGTGAGTTTTTAGAATCAGTTGTTTTTGTAAGGTTTGTGAATACAACATTTTGGTTTTACTCACTATGACAGTATACTGTCACATTCAATCTGACTGTTATTTAAACATAAATTCTAAACCACAGATGCAAAATGGCTAATAATAACTGAAGAAATTTATTTTTGTGAGTTTTACTGGAAAAAAAAAATATTTTGTAAGGTTTGTATGGACACAAGTTAGTTGTTTTACTCAATATGATCGAAACATGCTTTATGTCTAAAGAATCCTGTATTATTGTATCTATGTGAGTTTAATCAGAATCAAGTATTTTGGTCAGGTTTACAAATACAAAAAATAGGTTTTACTCATAATGACAGTATATCTGCCACAGTCAATATGACAGTTATTTAAACATAACTCCTAAACCAAACATGATAAATGGCTAATAATGCCTGGGGAAATGTATCTTTGTGAGTTTAACTGGAAAAAAAAATATTTTGTAAGGTTTGTAAAGACACAAGTTAGTTTTTTTTACTTATAATGACAGTATAACTGCCACATTCAAAATGACAGTTATACAAACATAACTCCAAAACCAAACATGCAATCCGTCTAAAAATGCCTGTATTATTGAATCTATGTGGGTTTTACTAGAATCAAGTATTTTGGTAAGGTTTACAAAAACAAAAATTTGGTTTTACTCATAAATACAGTATAACTGCCACACTCAATATAACAGTTATTTAACATAACATACCTCCTAAACCAAACATGCTAAATGGCTAATAATGCCTGGGGAAATGTATCTTTGTGAGATTTACTGGAAACAACTTACTAGAAAAATTATCTTTTGTAAGTTTTGCAAAGACGCAAGTTAGTTTTTTTAATTCAATATGACAGTATAACTGTCATACTAAATGTAAAAATTATATAAACATAACTCCAAAAATGAACATGCATTATGTCTAAAAATGTCTAAAATATTGTATCAATGTGAGTTTTACCAGAATCGGGTAATTTGGTAAGGTTTACAAATACAAAATTAGGTTTTACTCATACTGACATTATTACTGCTACATTTAGTTTACATTTACATTACTTCCTAACCACACATGCAAAAAGGCTAAAAAAGCCTAAAACAATGCATCCTTGTGAGTTTTACTCAAAACATATGCTTTTTTAAGGCTTGCAAACACAAAATGTAGTTTCTTACTCAATATGACAGTAATATTCTTAAAATCCTAAGGTAATGCGAAATAAGCAATAAAAATGTTTTTCAATATAATTCCTAAATTAAACATGCAACATGTCTAATAATGCCTAGAGACATGTATCTTTGTTGGTTTTACTAAAAAACATATATTTTGTAAGTTTTGCAACGACGCAAGTTAGTTTTTTTAATTCAATATGACAGTGAAACTGTCATACTAAATATGAAAGTTATATCAACATAACTACAAAACTGACCATGCATTAACTTTCATATTTAGTATGACAGTTATACAATCATATTGAGTAAAAAAAACTAAATTGTGTCTTTACAAATCTTGCAAAATATTTGTTTCCAGTAAATCTCACAAAGATACATTTCCCCAGGCATTATTAGCCATTTAGCATGTTTGGTTTAGGAGTTAGGTTTAAATAACTATCAGATTGAATGTGGCAGTTATACTGTCATTATGAGTAAAACCAAATTTTTTTATATGTAAACCTTACCAAAATACTTGATTCTAGTAAAACTCACATAGATTCAATATTACAGGCAATTTTAGACGGGTTGCATGTTTGGTTTTGGAGTTATGTTTATAAAACTTTCATATTTAGTATGACAGTTATACTGTCATATTAAGTAAAAAAAACTAACTTGTGTCTTTAAAAACCTTACAAAATATTTTTTTCCAGTAAAACTCCTAAAGATACATTTCTCCAGGCATTATTAACCAATTTGCATTTGTGGTTTAGGAGTTATGTTTAAATAACTGTCAGATTGAATCTGACAGTATATTGTCATAGTGAGTAAAACCAATAGTTTGTATTTGCAAACCCTACAAAAACAACTGATTCTAGTTAAATTTACATGAATACAATATTACAGGCATTTTTAGACATAATGCATGTTTGGTTTTCGAGTATTGTTTATATAACTTTTACATTTAGTATGACAGTTATACTGTCTTTTTGATGTAAAAAAACGAACTTATGTCTTTACAAACCTTACAAAATATTTGTTTTCCCAGTAAAACTCACAAAGATACCTTTCTCCAGGCATTATTAGCCGTATTGCATGTTTGGTTTAGGAGTTATGTTTAAAAAAACTGTCATTTGGAATGTGGCAGTTATACTGTCATTATGAGTAAAACCCAATTTTTGTATTTGTAAACCTTACCAAAATACCTGTTTCTAGTAAAACTCACATAGATTCAAAATTCAAGCATTTTTAGACATAAGGCATGTTTGGTTTTGGAGTTATGTTTATATAACTTTCATATTTAGTATGACAGTTATACAATCATATTGAGTAAAAAAATTGTGTCTTTACAAACCTTACAAAATATTTGTGTCCAGTACAACTCACAAAGATACATTTCCCCAGGCATTATTAGCCATTTAGCATATGTTGTTTAGGAGTTATGTTTAAATACATTTGTATTGCTTTTTTCGCTTCACACTCTGCTGCGAACCTGGGATGGGAATCAGCACCTCCAAGTCCGAGTCTATGGTTCTCTCCCGGAAAAGGGTGGAGTGCCATCTCCGGGTTGGGGGGGAGATCTTGCCCCAAGTGGAGGAGTTCAAGTACCTCGGAGTCTGTAGTAAAACTCACATGGATTCGATATAAAAGGCATTTTTAGACATTTTGCATGTTCGGTTTATATCAGGATTTTAAGAACATTACTGTTATATTGAGTAAAAAACTACTTTTTGTATTTGCAAGCCTTAAAAAATCTTATGTTTCGAGTAAATTTCACAAGTTTGCATTGTTTTAGGCATTATTAGCCTTTTTGCATGTGTGGTTTAGGAGTTCATTTTAAATAACTGCCAAATTGAATGTATCAGTTATACTGTCATTATAAGTAAAACCTAATTTTTGTATATGTACACCTTACCAAAATACCTGATTCTGGTAAAACTCACATAGATAGAACGTTACAGGCATTTTTAGACACAATGCATGTTTGATTTTGGAGTTATGTTTCTATAACTTTCATATTTAATATGACCGCTATACTGTCATATTGAGTAAAAAAAACTAACTTGTGTCTTTACAAACCTTACAAAATATTTTTTTCCAGTAATCTCACAAAGATACATTTCTCCAGGCATTATTAGCAATTTTGCATGTTTGGTTTAGTAGTTATGTTTAAATAACTGTCAGATTGAATGTGACAGTATACTGTCATAGTGAGTAAAACCAATATTTTGTATTTGCAAACCTTACAAAAACAACTGATTCTGGTAAAACTCACATAGATTCAATATCACAAGTATTTTTAGACCGATTGCATGTTTGGTTTTGGAGTTATGTTTATATAACTTTAATATTTAGTGTGACAGTTAAAATGGCATATTAAATAAAAAAAACTATCTTGTCTCTTTATAAACCTTACAAATTATTTTTTTCCAGTAAAACTCACAAAGATACATTTCTCTAGGCATTATTAGCCATTTATCATGTTTGGTTTAGGAGTCATGTTAAATAACTGTCATATCAAATGTTGCAGTTACTGTCATTATGAGTAAAACCCAATTTTTTATTTGTAAACCTTACCAAAATACCTGATTCTGGTAAAACTCACATAGATTCAATATTACAGGCATTTTTAAACGGATTGCAAGTTTGGTTTTGGTGTTATATTTATTCAACTTTTATATTTAGTATGACAGTTATACTGTCATATTGAGTACAAAAAAAGCGATCTTGTGTCTTTACAAACCTTACAAACTATTTTTTTCCAGTAAAACTTACAAAGATACATTTCTCCAAGCATTATTAGACATTTTGCAAGCATGGCTTAGGAGTTATGTTTAAATAACAGTCAGATTGAATGTGACAGTATACTGTTATAGTAGTTTTTTACTCAATATGCCAGTAATGTTCTTAAAATCCTGAGATAATGCGAAAAAAGTAATAAAAATGTTTTTCAACATAATTCCTACACCAAACATGCAACATGTCTAATAATAACTGGAGACATGTATATTTTGTTAGTTTTACTAGAAAATGTATCTTTTGTAAGTTTTGCAACGACGCAAGTTAGTTTTTTTAATTCAATATGACAGTATAACTGCCAAACTAAATGTAAAAGTTATATAAACATTACTCCAAAACTAAACATGCATTATGTCTAAAAATGCCTGTAATATTGTGTCCATGTAAGTTTTACTAGAATCATATGTTTTTGTAACTTTTGCAAATAAAAATACTGGTTTTACTCACTAGGACAGTTTTAAAAATAACTGTCACATTCAATCTGACAGTTATCGCTCCTAATCCAAACATGCTAAATGGCTGGTAATGCCTGGAGAAATGAATCTTTGTGAGTTTTGCTGGGAAAAAAATATTTTGTAAGGTTTGTAAAGACACAAGTTTTATAACTGTCATAATAAATATGAAAGTTAAATAAACATAACTCCAAAACCAAACTTGCAATCGGTCTAAAAAAGCCTGTAGTATTGAATCTATGTGAGTTTAACCAGAATCAGATATTTTGGTAAGGTTTACAAATACAAAACTTGGGTCATACTCAAAATGACAGTATAACTGCAACATTTGATATGACAGTTATTTAAACATAACTCCTAAACCACACATGCAAAATGGCTAATAATGCCTGGAGAAATGTATCTTTGTGAGTTTTACTGGGAAACAAATATTTTGTAAGGTTTGTAAAGACACAAGTTACTTTTTTTTACTCAATATGACAGTATAACCGTCATACTAAATTTGAAAGTTATATAAACATAACTCCAAAACCAAACATGCATTATGTCTAAAAATGCCTGTAATATTGTATCCATGTGAGTTTTACTAGAAACAGTTGTTTTTGTAAGGTTTGCAAATACAAAATATTGGCTTTACTCACTTTGACAGTATACTGTCACATTCAATCTGACTGTTATTTAAACATAGCTACTAAACCAATGTAAAATGGCTAAAAACGCCTGGAGAAATATATCTATGTGAGTTTTACTGGAAAAAAAGAATTCGTAATGTTTATAAAGACACAAATTTGTTTTTTTTTACTCAATATGACAGTATCATACCAAATGTAAAAGTAATATAAGCATAACTCCAAAACCAAACATGCATTATGTCTAAAAATGCCTGTAATATTGTATCTATGTGAGTTTTACCAGAATCAGGTAATTTGGTATGGTTTACAAATACAAAAAGTAGGTTTTACTCACTATGACAGTATACTGTCACATTCAATCTGACAGTTATTTAAACATAATGTAACTCCTAAACCGCACATAAAAAATGGCTAATAATCCCTGGAGAAATGTATCTTTGTGAGTTTTCCTGAAAAAAAAAAAAAAAATTGTGATGTGTGTAAAGACACAAGTTAGTTTTTTTTACTCAATATGATTGTATAACTGTCATTCTAAATATGAAAGTTGTATAAACATAACCCTAAAACCAAACCTGCATTATGTTTAAAAATGCCTGTTTCTTCATCTTACTCGTCGTCGGCGTCGCCATGGCTGTATCTTCCGCTTTCTTCTGCTTTGTCTCCTTGTTGTGTGCGCAGTTGTGCACTGCACTCTCTAAAAGCCCTGGATGTTATTGGCACACATGCATGTACAGTAGATGGCAGTATTGCCCTGTTTAAAGAGTGTCACAACATTGCTGTTTACGGCAGACAAACTGCTTTACGGTAGACGAAAACGTGACTGCTGTTGTTTTGTGTTGTTACCGCGCTGGGAGGACGTTAATGAAACTACCTAACAATAAACCCACATAAGAAACCAAGAACTCGCCCTCGATCATTCTACAGTTATAACGTGATTGGGCAGGCATGCTGTTTATATCGTGGGAAAGCAGACGTGAATACAGGCTGTCCTCACTCAGATCAGCCTGAATTTCGGGAGATTTTCGGGAGAAAATTTGTCCCGGGAGGTTTTCGGGAGAGGCGCTGAATTTCGGGAGTCTCCTGGAAAATCCAGGAGTATTGGCAAGTATGCCTAAACTACACATACAAAATGGCTAATAATGCCTGAAATAAGGCATTCTTGTGAGTTTTACTCGAAACATATGCTTTTTTAAGGCTTGCAAACACAAAAAGTATTTGGCTTCCTCTATATGACAGTAAAGTTCTTAAAATCCTGAGATAATGCGAAATAAGCAAAAACAATGTATTCCATCATAATTCCTACACCAAATAAGCAAAATGTCTAAAAATGCCTGTAATATTGAATCTGTGTGAGTTTTACTAAAATCAGTTGTTTTGGTAAGGTTTACAAATACAAAAATGAGGTTTTACTCTTTATGACAGTTATTTAAACATAACTCCATCCATCCAGCCATCCATTTTCTTCCGCTTATCCGAGGTCGGGTTGCGGGGGCTGCAGCCTAAGCAGGGAAGCCCAGACTTTCCTCTCCCCAGCCACTTCGTCCAGCTCCTCCCGGGGGATCCTGGGGCGTTCCCAGGCCAGCCGGGAGAGATAAGCTTCCCGTTTCCTGGGTCTTCCTGGGCCTCCTACCGGTCGGACGTGCCCGAAACACCTCCCTAGGGAGGCGTTCGGGTGGCATCCTGACCAGATGCCCGAACCACCTCATCTGGCTCCTCTCGAAATGGAGGAGCAATGGCTTTACTTTGAGCTCCTCCCGGATGACAGAGCTTCTCACCCTATCTCTAAGGGAGAGCCCCGCCACCCGGCGGAGGAAACTCATTTCGGCCGCTTGTACCCGTGATTTTGTCCTTTCGGCCATGACACAAAGCTCATGACCATAGGTGAGGATGGGAACGTAGATCAACCGGTAAATCGAGAGCTTTTCCTTCCGGCTCAGCTCCTTCTTCACCACAACGGATCAATACAGCGTCCGCATTACTGAAGACGCCGCACCGTTCCGCCTGTCGATCTCACGATCCACTCTTCCCTCACTCGTGAACAAGACTCTGAGGTCCTTGAACTCCTCCACTTGGGGCAAGATCTCCTCCCCAACCCGGAGATGGCACTCCACCCTTTTCCGGGCGAGAACCACGGACTCGGACTTGGAGGTGCTGATTCACATCCCAGTCACTTCACACTCGTCTGCGAACCGATCCAGTGAGGGCTGAAGATCTTGGCCAGATGAAGCCATCAGGACCACATCATCTGCAAATAGCAGAGACCTAATCCTGCAGACACGAAACCGGATCCCCTCAACGCCCTGACTGCGCCTAGAAATTCTGTCCATAAAGGTTATGAACAGAATCGGTGACAAAGGGCAGCCTTGGCGGAGTCCAACCCTCACTGGAAACGGGTTCGACTTACTGCCGGCAATGCGGACCAAGCTCTGACTCTTGCAAAGGGAGCGAACCGCCACAATAAGACAGTCCGTTACCCCATAC
This sequence comes from Nerophis lumbriciformis, assembly GCF_033978685.3. Classification (NCBI taxonomy): domain Eukaryota; kingdom Metazoa; phylum Chordata; class Actinopteri; order Syngnathiformes; family Syngnathidae; genus Nerophis; species Nerophis lumbriciformis. Next base: position 47,481 of record NW_027316617.1, on the reverse strand, counting down.
TCTCTAAGCACTCCCCACAGGACTTCCAGGGGTAAATGGTCGAATGCCTTTTCCAAGTCCATAAAGCACATGTAGACTGGTTGGGCAAACTCCCATGCACCCTCAAGGACCCTGCCGAGAGTATAAAGCTGGTCCGCAGTTCCACGACCAGGACGTAAACCACACTGTTCCTCCTGAATCCGAGGTTCGACTATCCGGCGTAGCCTCTTCTCCAGTACACATGAATAGACCTTACCGGGAAGACTGAGGAGTGTGATCTCACGATAGTTGAAACACACCCTCTGGTTCCCCTTCTTAAAGAGAGGAACCACTACCCCGGTCTCCCAATCCAGAAGTACCGCCTCCGATGTCCACGCGATGTTGCAGAGTCTTGTCAACCAAGACAGCCCCACAGCATCCAGAGCCTTAAGGAACTCCGGACGGATCTCATCCACCCCCAGGGCGTTGCCATTGAGGAGCTTTTTAACTACCTTGGCATCCTCAGCCCCAGAAATAGGAGAGCCCATCACAGATTCCCCAGGCACTGCTTCCTCATAGGAAGACATGTTGGTGGGATTAAGGAGGTCTTCGAAGTATTCCCTCCACCGATCAATAACAGCTGCAGTAGAGGTCAGCAGCGCACCATCCTCACCATACACGTTGTTACAGTGCACTGCTGCCCCCCCCCCCCCCCCCTTGAGCCGGCGGATGGTGGTCCAGAATCGCTTCGAAGCCGTCTGGAAGTCGTTTTCCATGGTTTCTCCAAACTGCTCCCATGTCCGAGTTTTTGCCTCTGCGACCGCTGAAGCCGCACTTCGCTTGGCCTGTCGGCTGCCTCTGGAGTCCCATGAGCCAAAAGGACCCGATAGGCTCTTTCTTCAGCTTGACGGCATCCCTCACTGCTGGTGTCCACCAGCGGGTTCTAGGATTACCGCCACGACAGGCACCAAACTCCTTGCGGCCACAGCTCCAATCAGCCGGCTCGACAAGAGAGGCACGGAACATGGTCCACTCAGACTCAATGTCCAGCGCCTCCCTCGTGACATGTTCAAAGTTCTTTCGGAGGCGTTCCCAGCAAACCCTCACAATGTGTTTGGGCCTGCCAGGTCTGTCAGGCATCCTCCCCCACCATCGCAGCCAACTCACCACCAGGTGGTGATCGGTAGAAAGCTCCGCCCCTCTCTTCACCCGAGTGTCCAAAACATGAGACCGCAAATCCGATGACACAACTACAAAATCGATCATGGAACTGCGGCCTAGGGTGTCCTGGTGCCAAGTGCACATATGGACACCCTTATGTTTGAACTTGGTGTTTGTTATTGACAATCTGTGACGAGCACAAAAATCCAATAACAAAACACCACTCGGGTTCAGATCCGGGCGGCCATTCTTCCCAATCACGCCTCTCCAGGTTTCACTGTTGTTGCCAAGATGAGCGTTGAAGGCCCCCAGTAGAACGAGGGAATCACCCGGTGGAGCACTTTCCAGTACTCCCTCGAGTGAATCCAAAAAGGGTGGGTACTCTGAGCTGCCGTTTGGCGCGTAAGGCCAAACAACAGTCAGGACCCGTCCCCCCACCCGAAGGCGGAGGAAAGCTACCCACTGGTCCACTGGGTTGAACTCCAACGTGCAGGCTTTGAGCCGGGGGGCAACAAGAATTGCCACCCGAGCCCGTCGCCTCTCAACGCAAGCATTATAACTCCAAAACAACAAACGCTAATAATGCTTGGAAAAATGTATCTTTGTTAATTTTACTAGAATAATAATCTTTTGTAAGGTTTGCGGACACAAGTTTTTTTTTTTTTACTCAATATGACAGTATAACTGTCATACTAAATATGAAAGTTGTATAAACATATCTCCAAAACCAAACAAGCAATCCATCTAAAGATGCCTGTATTATTGAATCTATGAAAAATAGTTTTTTTACTCAATATGACAGTATAACTGTCATACTAAATCCATCCATTTTCTTCCGCTTATCCGAGGTCGGGTTGCGGGGGCAGCAGCCTAAGCAGAGAAGCCCCAGCCACTTTGTCCAGCTCTTCTCGGGGGATCCCGAGGCGTTCCCAGGCCAGCCTGAGACATAGTCTTCCCAATGTGTCCTGGGTCTTCCCCGTGGCCTCCTGCCGATCGGACTTGCCCTAACGAAAAAAGCAATAAAAATGTATTCAAACATGTGAAATGTCTAAAAATGCCTGTAATATTGATTCTATGTGAGTTTTACTAGAATCAGTTGTTTATGTAAGGTTTGCAAATACAAAAATTTGGTTTTACACATAATAACAGTATAACTGCCACATTCAATATGACAGTTATTTAAACATATTTCCTAAACCACACGTGAAAAATGTCTAATAATGCCTGGAAAACATTATTTTTGTGAGTTTTACTGGAAAAACATAGTTTGTAATGTTTGTAAAGACACAAGTTAGTTTTACTCAAGATGACAGTATAACTGTCATAATACATATGAAAGTTATATAAACATAATTCCAAAACCAAACATGCATTATGTCTAAAAATACCTGTAAAATTGTATCCATGTGAGTTTTACTAGAATCATTTTTTTTTGTCGTTACTAAATCCATCCATTTTCTTCCGCTTAACCGAGGTCGGGTTTGGGGGGGCAGCAGCCTAAACAGAGAAGCCCAGACTTCCCTCTCCCCAGCCACTTCTTCCAGCTCTTCTCGGGGGATCCTGAGGCGTTCCCAGGCCAGCCGGGAGACATAATCTTCCCAATGTGTCCTGGGTCTTCCCCGTGGCCTCCTGCCGGTCGGACTTGCCCTAAACACCTCCCTCGGGAGGCGTTCGGGTGGCATCCTGAGCAGATGCCCGAACCACCTCATCTGGCTCCTCTCAATGTGGAGGAGCAGCGCTTTACTCTGAGTTCCTCCCGGATGACAGAGCTTCTTATCCTATCTCTAAGGGAGAGACCCGCCACCCGGCGGAGGAAACTCAATTTGGCCGCTTGTACCCGGGATCTTGTGTTTTCGGTCATAACCATGACCATGGGTGCAGGATGGGAATGTAGATCGACCGGTAAATTTAGAGCTTTTAATTCTGGCTCAGCTCCTTCTTCACCACAATGGATCGATATAGCGTCCTCATTACTGAAGACGCCGCACCGATCCGCCTGTGGATCTCATGATCCACTCTTCCCTCACTCGTGAACAAGACTCCTAGGTACTTGAACTCCTCCACTTGGGGCCATCTAGTATGTGCCATCGCCTCCTCAACCTGGAAATGGCACCCCACCTTTTACCGGGCGAGAACCATGGACTCGGACTTGGAGGTGCTGATTCTCATCCCAGTCGCTTCATACTCGGCCATCCAATGAGAGCTGGAGATCCTGGCCAGTTGAAGCCATCAGGACAACATCAACTGCAAAAAGCAGAGACCTAATCCTGCAACCACCAAACCGGATCCCCTCAACGCCATGACTGCAATTCTGTCCATAAAAGTTAACAACAGAATCGGTGACACTGATCATAACCGCCACAATCAGACAGTCCGATACCCCATACTCTTGTCTTTGAGCCGGGGGGACAACAAGAATTGCCACCCCAGCCTCTCATTGCTTGCAACGCCATAGTGGAAGACTGTCGAGGGAACAGGTTCCTGTACCTCGCACCTCGCACACCAGCTCAGGCTCCTTCCCTCCCAGCGAGGTGACATTTCACGTCAGAAGAGCTAGCTTATGTAGCCGATGATCGGACCGCCAAGTGCCCTGCCTTCGGCTGCCGCTCAGCTCACACTGCACCCGACCTCTATAACCCAGCCCATGAGTGGTGAGCCCATTGGAGGAGGGAACCACGTTGCTTCATTGAGCTGAGCCAGCCAACAGGCGCTCGCCATCGTGCCCCACCTCTGGGCCTGGCTCCACAGGGGAGCCACGGTGACCCGCGTCCGGGCGAGGAAAAATCTAGGACCTCGATTTGTACTTTTCATAAAGGTCTTTGAGCTGCTCTTTGGCTGATCCCTCACCAAGGACCTATTTGTCTTGGGAGAGCCTACGAGGGGGCACAGAAGCCCACAGACAGCATAGCTCCTAGGATCAGTGGGACACGCAAACTCCTCTACCACGATAAGGTGGCGGCTCAGAAAGGAGGTTATATAAACATAACTCCAAAACCAAACATTCATTATGTCTAAAAATGCCTAAAATATTGTATCTGTGTGACTTTTACTAGAATGAGTTGTTTTTGTAAGGTTTGTAAATACAAACATTTGGTTTTACTCACTATGGTAAATGGGTTATACTTGTATAGCGCTTTTCTACCTTCAAGGTACACAAAGCGCTTTGACACTATTTTTCCATTCATCCATTCACACACACACACTGATGGCGGGAGCTGGCATGCAAGGCCCTAACCACAACCCATCAGGAGCAAGGGTAAAGTGTCTCCCTCAAGGACACAACGGACGTGACGAGGTTGGTAGAAGGTGGGGATCGAACCAAGAACCCTCAGGTTGCTGGAATGGCCACTCTCCCAACTGCGCCACGCCTTCCCCATGTATACTGTCTCTGTCTCTGTATCTGACAGTTATTTAAAAACCACACATGCAAAATGGCTAATAAGAGAAATGTATCTTTGTGAGTTTTACTGGAAAAAAATCTTTTGTAAGGTTTGCAAAGACACAAGTCTTTTTTTTTTTTTTTTTTACTTAATATGACAGTATAACTGTCATACTAAATATGAAAAGTTATAAACCTAACTCCAAGGTGAATTTTACTAGAATCAGGAGGTTTATAAGGTTTAAAAATACAAAAATTAGGTTTTACTCATAATGACAGTAAAACTGTCACACGCAATATGACAGTTATTTAAAAACTCCTAATCCACACAAGCAAAATGGCTATTGATGCCTGAAATAATGCATCCTTAGGAGTTTTCCTCGAAACATATGCTTTTTTAAATCTTGCAAACACAAAAAGTAGTTTTTAACTCAATATAACAGTAATGTTCTTAAAATCCTGAGATAATACGAAAAAAGCAACAAAAAAAAATGTATTCCATTATAATTCCTAAAACAAACATGCAAAATGTGTAAAAATGCCAGTAATATTGAATCAATGTATGTCTTACTAGAATCAGTTGTGTTTGAAAGGTTTGCAATTAGAAAAATTAGGGTGACAGTAAATTAAACATAACTCCTAAACTACAGAGAACAATGAGCTAATATCCATCCATCCATCCATCCATCTATCCATCCATCCATCTTCTTCCGCTTATCCGAGGTCGGGTCGCGGGGGCAGCAGCCTAAGCAGGGAAGCCCAGACTTCCCTCTCCCCAGCCCCTTCGTCCAGCTCCTCCCGGGAGATCCCGAGGCGTTCCCAGGCCAGCCGGGAGACATAGTCTTCCCAACGTGTCCTGGGTCTTCCCCGTGGCCTCCTACCGGTCGGACGTGCCCTAAACACCTCCCGAGGGAGGCGATCGGGTGGCATCATGACCAGATGCCCGAACCACCTCATCTGGCTCCTCTCGATGTGGAGGAGCAGCGGCTTTACTTTGAGCTCCCCCCAGATGACAGAGCTTCTCACCCTATCTCTAAGGGAGAGCCCCGCCACCCGGCGGAGCTAATATTGCATGAAATAATGCATTCTTGTGAGTTTTACTCGAAACATATGCTTTTTTAAGGCTTGCAAACACAAAAAGTAGTTTTTTACTCAATATGACAGTAATGTTCTTAAAATTCTGAGATAATGCGAAAAAAGCAATAAAAATGTATTCAATCATAATTTCTAAACTAAAAATTGCAAAATGTGTAAAAATGCCTGTATTATTGAATCCATGTGAGTTTAACTAGAATCAGTTGTTTTAGTAAGGTTTGCAAGAGCAAAAATTAGGTTTTACTCTTTATGAAAGTAAACTGTCACACTCAATATGACATTTATTGAATCATAACTCCTAAACTACACATGCAAAATGTCTAATGATGCCTCAAATAATGCATTCTACGGAGTTTTACTCGAAACAAATGTTTTTTCAAATCTTGCAAGCAAAAAGTAGTTTTTACTCAATATGACAGTAATGTTCTTAAAATTCTGAGATAATGCGAAAAAAGCAATAAAAATGTATTCCAACATAATTCCTAAACCAACAATGCAAAATGTCTAAAAATGCCAGTAATATTAAATCCATGGGAGTTTCACTAGAATCAGTTGTTTTAGTAAGGTTTGCAAGAGCAAAAATTATGTTTTACTCTTTATGAAAGTAAACTGTCACACTCAATATGACAATTTTTTAATCATAACTCCTAAACCACTCATGCAAAATGGCTAATAATGTTTGAAATAATGGATCCTTGGGAGTTTTCCTCGAAACATATGCTTTCTTAAGGCTTGCAAACACAAAAAGTATTTTTTACTCAATATGACAGTAATGTTCTTAAAATCCTGAGATAATGCGAAAAAAGCAATAAAAATGTATTCAATCATAATTTCTAAACTAAACATGCAAAATGTGTAAAAATGCCTGTATTATTGAATCCATGTGAGTTTTACTAGAATCAGTTGTTTTAGTGAAGTTTGCAAAAACAAAAATTAAGTTTTACTCTTTATGAAAGTAAACTGTCACACTCAATATGACAGTTTTTTAATCATAACTCCTAAACTACTCATGCAAAATGGCTAATAATGTTTGAAATAATGGATTCTTGGGAGTTTTCCTCGAAACATATGCTTTCTTAAGGCTTGCAAACACAAAAAGTATTTTTTTTACTCAATATGACAGTAATGTTCTTAAAATCCTGAGATAATGCGAAAAAAGCAATAAAAATGTATTCAATCATAATTTCTAAACTAAACATGCAAAATGTGTAAAAATGCCTGTATTATTGAATCCATGTGAGTTTAACTAGAATCAGTTGTTTTAGTAAGGTTTGCAAACACAAAAATTAGGTTTTACTCTTCATGAAAGTAAACTGTCACACTCAATATGACATTTATTGAATCATAACTCCTAAACTACACATGCAAAATGTCTAATGATGCCTCAAATAATGCATTCTACGGAGTTTTACTCGAAACATATGCTTTTTCAAATCTTGCAAGCAAAAAGTAGTTTTTACTCAATATGACAGTAATGTTCTTAAAATTCTGAGATAATGCGAAAAAAGCAATAAAAATGTATTCCAACATAATTCCTAAACCAACAATGCAAAATGTCTAAAAATGCCAGTAATATTAAATCCATGTGAGTTTCACTAGAATCAGTTGTTTTAGTAAGGTTTGCAAGAGCAAAAATTATGTTTTACTCTTTATGAAAGTAAACTGTCACACTCAATATGACAATTTTTTAATCATAACTCCTAAACCACTCATGCAAAATGGCTAATAATGTTTGAAATAATGGATCCTTGGGAGTTTTCCTCGAAACATATGCTTTCTTAAGGCTTGCAAACACAAAAAGTATTTTTTACTCAATATGACAGTAATGTTCTTAAAATCCTGAGATAATGCGAAAAAAGCAATAAAAATGTATTCAATCATAATTTATAAACTAAACATGCAAAATGTGTAAAAATGCCTGTATTATTGAATCCATGTGAGTTTTACTAGAATCAGTTGTTTTAGTGAAGTTTGCAAAAACAAAAATTAAGTTTTACTCTTTATGAAAGTAAACTGTCACACTCAATATGACAGTTTTTTTAATCATAACTCCTAAACTACTCATGCAAAATGGCTAATAATGTTTGAAATAATGGATTCTTGGGAGTTTTCCTCGAAACTTATGCTTTCTTAAGGCTTGCAAACACAAAAAGTATTTTTTTTTACTCAATATGACAGTAATGTTCTTAAACTCCTGAGATACTGCGAAAAAAGCAATAAAAATGTATTCAATCATAATTTCTAAACTAAACATGCAAAATGTGTAAAAATGCCTGTATTATTGAATCCATGTGAGTTTAACTAGAATCAGTTGTTTTAGTAAGGTTTGCAAACACAAAAATTAGGTTTTACTTTTTATGAAAGTAAACTGTCACACTCAATATGACATTTATTTATTCATAACTCCTAAACTACACATGCAAAATGTCTAATGATGCCTCAAATAATGCATTCTACGGAGTTTTACCCGAAACATATGCTTTTTCAAATCTTGCAAACACAAAAAGTAGTTTTTTACTCAATATGAAAGTAATATTCCTAAAATACTGAGATAATGCAAAAAAAGCAATGAAAATACATTCAATCATATTTCCTAAATCTAACATGCAAAATGTGTAAAAATGCCTGTAATATTGAATCCATGTGAGTTTTACTAGATTAGGTTGTGTTTGAAATTTTTGCAAATACAAAAATGTGGTTTTTTTCACCATGACAATGTACACTCAATATGACAGTAAAATAAACATAACTCCTAAACTACACTTAAAAATGAGCTAATATTGCCTGAAATAATGCATTCTTGTGAGTTTTACTCGAAACATATGCTTTCTTAAGGCTTGCAAACACAAAAAGTATTTTTTTTACTCAATATGACAGTAATGTTCTTAAAATCCTGAGATAATGCGAAAAAAGCAATAAAAATGTATTCAATCATAATTTCTAAACTAAACATGCAAAATGTGTAAAAATGCCTGTATTATTGAATCCATGTGAGTTTAACTACAATCAGTTGTTTTAGTAAGGTTTGCAAACACAAAAATTAGGTTTTACTCTTCATGAAAGTAAACTGTCACACTCAATATGACATTTATTTATTCATAACTCCTAAACTACACATGCAAAATGTCTAATGATGCCTCAAATAATGCATTCTACGGAGTTTTACTCGAAACATATGCTTTTTCAAATCTTGCAAACAAAAAGTAGCTTTTTACTCAATATGACAGTAATATTCCTAAAATACTGAGATAATGCGAAAAAAGCAATGAAAATATATTCAATCATATTTCCTAAATCAAACATGCAAAATGTGTAAAAATGCCTGTGATATTGAATCCATGTGAGTTTTACTAGATTAGGTTGTGTTTGAAATTTTTGCAAATACAAAAATTAGGTTTTTTTCACCATGACTCAATATGACAGTAAATTAAACATAACTCCTAAACTACACTTAAAAATGAGCTAATATTGCCTGAAATAATTTATTCTTGTGAGTTTTACTCGAAACATATGCTTTTTTAAGGATTGCAAACACAAAACGTAGTTTTTATTCAATATGACAGTAATGTTCTTAAAATTCTGAGATAATGCGAAAAAAGCAATACAAATGTATTCCAACATAATTCCTAAACCAACAATGAAAAATGTCTAAAAATGCCTGTAATATTAAATCCATGTGAGTTTTACTAGAATCAGTTGTTTTAGTAAGGTTTGCAAAAACAAAAATTAGGTTTTACTCTTTATGAAAGTAAACTGTCACACTCAATATGACAATTTTTTAATCATAACTCCTAAACTACTCATGCAAAATGGCTAATAATGTTTGAAATAATGGATCCTTGGGAGTTTTCCTCGAAACATATGCTTTCTTAAGGCTTGCAAACACAAAAAGTATTTTTTACTCAATATGACAGTAATGTTCTTAAAATCCTGAGATAATGCAAAAAAAGCAATAAAAATGTATTCAATCATAATTTCTAACTTAAACATGCAAAATGTGTAAAAATGCCTATTATTGAATCCATGTGAGTTTTACTAGAATCAGTTGTTTTAGTAAGGTTTGCAAAAACAAAAATTAGGTTTTACTCTTTATGAAAGTAAACTGTCAATATGACAGTTTTTTAATCATAACTCCTAAACTACTCATGCAAAATGGCTAATATTGTTTGAAATATTGGATCCTTGGGAGTTTTCCTCGAAGCATATGCTTTCTTAAGGCTTGCAAACACAAAAAGTATTTTTTTACTCAATATGACAGTTATGTTCTTAAAGTCCTGAGAAAATGCGAAAAAGGCAATAAAAATGTATTCAATCATAATTTCTAAACTAAACATGCAAAATTTGTAAAGATGCCTGTAATATTGAATCCATGTGAGTTTTACTAGAACCGGTTGTGTTTGAAATTTTTGCAAATAAAAAAAATTAGGTTTTTTTTTCACCATGACAAGTACACTCAATATAACAGTAAATAAACATAACTCCTAAACTACACATAAAAATGAGCTATTATTGCCTGAAATAATGCATTATTGTGAGTTTTACTCGAAACATATGCTTTTTTTAAGGCTTGCAAACACAAAAAGTAGTTTTTTACTCAATATGACAGTAATGTTCTTAAAATCCTGAGATAATGCGAAAAAAGCAATAAAAATGTATTCCAACATAATTTCTAAACCAAACATGCAAAATGTGTAAAAATGCCTGTTATATTGAATCCATGTGAGTTTCACTAGTATCAGTTGTTTTTGTAAGGTTTTCAAATACAAAAAATAGGTTTTACTTACTATGACAGTTATTTAAACTCCATGTATCTTTGTGAGTTTTACTAGAAAAAATATAATTTGAATGTTTACAAAAACAAAAGTTAGTTTTTTTTTACTCAATATGATAGTATAACTGTCATACTAAATCCATCCATTTTCTTCCGCTTATCCGAGGTCGTGTTGCGGGGGCTGCAGCCTAAGCAGAGAAGCCCAGACTTCCCTATCCCCAGCTACTTCGTCCAGCTCCTCTCGGGGGATCCCGAGGCGTTCCCAGGCCAGCCAGCTGATATAATCTTCCCAATGTGTCCTGTGTCTTCCCCGTGGCCTCCTGCCGTTTGGACTTGCCTTAACGAAAAAAGCAATACTAATGTATTCAAACACAACTCCTAAACAAAACATGTAAAATGTCTAATATGCCTTTAATATTGAATCTATGTGAGTTTTACAAGAATCAGTTGTTTTTGTAAGGTTTGCAAATACAAAAATTAGGTTTTACACTTAACTTTATAACTCAATATGTGTGGCAGTTATACTACCACACTCAAAATGACAGTTATTTAAGCATAACTCCTAAACTACACATGACCATTTTCTAATAATGCATGAAGAAATGTATCTTTGTGAGTTTTACTAGTAACATTTTCTTTTGTAAAGTTTGCAAAGACACGAGTTAGTTTTTTTTTACTCACTTTGACAGTATACTGTCACACTCAATTTCAGTTATTTAAACATAACTCCTAAACCACACATACAAAATGGCTAATAATGTCTGTAGAAATGTATCTTTGTGAGTTTTACTGGGAAACAATATTTTGTAAGGTTTGTAAAGACACAAGTTACTTTTTTTTTACTCAATATAACAGTATAACTGTCATACTATATATGAAAGTTATATAAACATAACTTCAAAACTACACATGAACATTTTCTAATAATGCATGAAGAAATGTATCTTTGTGAGTTTTACTAGTAACATTTTCTTTTGTAAGGTTTGCAAAGACACAAGTTAGTTTTTTTTACTCAATATAACAGTATAACTGTCATACTATAAACACAAGTTATATAAACATATCTCCAAAACCAAACATGCATTATGTCTAAAAATTCAGCACTGCAACTACACATGCACCGGATTTAAACTAAATGTCCCTGCTGCTGAGATCCGAGTTGCAGGGCTGGCCACCACGCCAACATCATCCAGGGCTCCAGAAACATTTGTAGGTCAATGCCCCACAATACAAGTAGATGCTGGAGGCACTATTCTGCCAGGACTTTTAGACACCGGGTCCCAAGTGACGCTAATGTCCGAAAGCCTATTTAATGCTCACTTTACCGAAGCTAAGCTCTTAAGGACCCCTACCCTTTTTCGTCTAAGAGCAGCTAATGGCCTGGAAATCCCCTATATCGGCTATGCGGTTCTTGATTTTGAGGTAGAGGGTGTTAAAGTTCCCGAAAGAGGAGTAGTAATTGTTGCGGATCAAAACTGTACACACCCCTTCATAATAGGTATGAATCTAATCGTGGGTTGTTGGGATGCCGTTTTTAAATGTCCTAAGACCTATACTCTTCGGCATCTTCAAAAGCAAAAGGTGTGGAGGGAAGCTTTTGCTACTTGTTCCCGTATAGAAGCTGTTGCTGCTGAAGATGGCTTGCTAGGCCACGTGAGATTGGCCTCGAAGACTAGTATTACATATCCCCCAAAGGAGATGTTGGTGCAGGGCTAACTACTGCGCCCTGCCACGCCAACTGCCGGTGCAGTTGGCGTGGCAAAATCACTGGTCGTGGTGAACAGAGGTAGGCTGCCCCTCCGTGTTTATAACCCCCATTCCTACAGTATTTCCTTAAAACGATTTGAGAAGCTAGGGCAGCTGTTCTGTGTTGATGATAGTGATGTGCATGGAGCTGAGGATCTGTGTTTATCTCTAGTAGAGGAGGGTGTGGTAGAAGTGTCACTCATTGATGCCACAGCCCAAACCAATCCAGAACTGTCCCCAGATGTTAGGGATTTGAGTGATAAGCCGGATCTGTCTGAGCAGCAACAGGTGCAGCTACGCGCCCTGCTGGCAAAGTGGGAGAAGGTGTTTGCACAACATGAGGACTTTGGAAGGACCAGTGTTGTGCAACACAGGATACTGACTGGAGATTCCGCCCCTACCAGGGAGAGATACCGACCCATCCCGCCTCTGTTGCATAAGGAAGTGAAGACACTGCATGCTTTCAGGTATGCTTGAACAGAGAGTGATAAAGGAAAGCTGCAGTCCCTGGGCAGCGCCTATAGTGTTAGTCCGCAAAAAGGATGGGAGTTGGCGCTTTTGTGTAGACTACCGGAGGTTAAACTCAGTTACACATAAAGACGCCTTTCCGTTCCCCTGAATCGAAGAGACCCTAACTGGTCTGAGCAAATCTGAATGGTTTTCGACCTTAGACCTCGCTAGTGGGTATTGGCAAGTGGAGGTGCACCCGGACGATCGTGAAAAGACTGCATTTACAACTCTCCTCGGACTGTTCGAGTTTGAACGCATGCCATTTGGTCTATGCAATGCACCTGCCACTTTCCAACGGCTTATACATCATTGTTTGAATGGTCAAATAGCGGAATCATTGTTGGTTTATCTTGATGACATAATAATTGTTTCTGTTGATTTCACTGCCCATCTACAGCACCTGGACCAGGTGTTTGAACGGTTGCAGCGACATGGACTTAAACTCAAGCCCTCTAAGTGCAAGCTCTTTCAGCGTGAGGTGAAATTCTTGGGACACGTGGTGGATCGGGATGGAGTGAGACCGGACTCAGGTAAAATTAAGGCAGTACCGCTCCGACCACTGTCAAGGAAGTGAGAGCGTTTCTTGGATTGGCAGGCTATTACCAACGTTTTGTGGCTGGGTTTGCTAAAATAGCCCGTCCCCTAAATAAATGTCGGTGGGACGTCCTCACTGGCCGTCCCACCGACAAGAAGGCACAGGCCCACAAAATAGTGTGGACACCAGAGTGTCAGACGTCCTTTGAAGAGCTAAAAAAGGCTTTGACCGACAGTTGCCTGCCCGCTATGCAGACGAGAGTTCCCCCCGTTGCAGGGACTGACAACGATAATGTATGGGGGGGATGTGATGGGACACAAGTAGGGGATTTTATTTTTTTTGTTTCATTGTCATGCATGTCTGAGTGTTTTTATTGTTGTAGATTTTAATTGCATGTTTTTACATTTTACAATTTGATTGCATGTTTTGACACTTTGAGGACTTTGACTGTATTTTTAATTGCATAAGTTTATTCCTTGTGGACTTTGCTGGCATTTTAAGACGTTGCCCCTTTTAGCTTGTTGCCCCTGACAACCAAAGTGCCCAATCGAACGGCACCTGAAATCAGACGCACCTGTGGAGCATTAGGGCTGCACACATTTAAAAAGGAGCGACCAGGAGGATCGTCAGGCTTGACAAGGAGGACCGGGTGAACGCGCGCAGGTTGAGAAGGAATCCCCAAGACTACCCAGCAGACCCGCAGGCTACCGAAAAGAACCCCCAGAATCCCACAATACGCAGGGGCAGAGGAAACTCTGACTCCAAAGTAAGTGTCGTGCCTTGTGGATTTGCAGGGGTATTTATAACTGCCTTGGGCTGTGGGCTTGTGGCTCGTGTGTTGTGCGCTGGCTGTGTGGTTCTGTGAGCAGGAGCAATCGAACACGATTCATAAACCAAAGATGTTTTATGTCTAAAAATGCCTGTAATATTTTATCCATGTGAGTTTTACTACAATCAGTTGTTTTTGTAAGGTTTGCAAATACAACAATTAGGTTTTACACATAATGACAGTATAACTGCCACACCCAATCAGTAGTTTTTTACTCGATTTGACTAATATTTTTACAATCCTGAGATAATGCAAAAAAAGCAATAAAAATGTATTGCAACATAATTCCTAAACCAACAATGCAAAATGTCTAAAAATACCTGTAATATTAAAACTATGTGACAATTACTGTAATCAGTTGTTTTTGAAAGATTTGCAAATACAAAAATTAGGTTTTACGCATAGACATATAACTGCCACCTAAATATGACAGTTGTTTAAAACATATCTCCTAAACCACACATGCAAAGTGGCTAATAATGCCTGGAGGAATGTATCTTTGTGAGTTTTACTAGAATAATGATCTTTTGTAAGGATTGCAAAGACACAAGTTAGTTTTTTTTACTCAATATGACAGTTTTACTGTCATACTAAATATGAAAGTTATATAAACATAACTCTAAAACCAAACATGCATTATGTCTAAAAATGCCTGTAATATTGTATCCATGTGAGTATTACTAGAATCAGTTGTTTTTGTAAGGTTTGCAAATACAAAAATTAAGTTTTACTCACTATGCCAGTTATTTAAACATAACTCCTAAACAACAAATGCAAAATGGCTAATAATGCCTGGAGATGTATCTTTGAGTTTTACTAAAATGTTCTTTTGTAAGGTTTGCAAAGACACAAGTTAGCTTTTTTTACTCAATATGATAGTATCACTGTCATACTAAATAAGAAAGTTGTATAAACATAATTTCAAAACTACACATGCAATCCGTCTAAAAATGCCTGTAATATTGAATCTATGTGAGTTTTACCAGAATCAGGTATTTTGGTAAGGTTTACAATTACAAAAATTAGGTTTTACTCATGACAGTATAACTGCCACATTCAATATGGCAGTTATTTAAACATAACCCCTAAACCACATGCAAAAAGGCTTATATTGCCTGGAGATGTATCTTTGTGAGTTTTACTAGAAAACATATAATTTGTAAGGTTTTTTAAAGACACAAGTTAGTTTTTTTTACTCAATATAATAGTATAACTGTCATACTAAATGTATCCATTTTCTTCCGCTTATCCGAGGTCGGGTTGCGGGGGCAGCAGCCTAAGCAGAGAAGCCCAGACTTCCCTCTCCCCAGCCACTTCGTCCAGCTCTTCTCGGGGGATCCCGAAGCGTTCCCAGGCCAGCCGGCTGACATAGTCTTCCCAATGTGTCCTGGGGCTTCCCTGTGGCCTCCTGCCGGTCGGACTTGCCCTAACGAAAAAAGCAATTAAAATGTATTCAAACACAACTCCTAAACCAAACATGTGAAATGTCTAAATGCCTGCAATATTGAATCTATATGAGTTTTACTAGAATCAGTTGTTTTTGTAAGGTTTGCAAATACAAAAATTAGGTTTAACACTTAATGACAGTATAACTGCCATACTCAATTTGACAGTTATTAAAACATAACTCCTAAACTACACATGAACATTTTCTAATAATGCATGAAGAAATGTATCTTTTGTGAGTTTTACTAGTAACATTTTCTTTTGTAAGCATTGCAAAGACACAAGTTAGTTTGTTTTACTCACTATGTCACACTCAATATGACAATTATTTAAACATAAATCCTAAACCGCACATGCAAAATGGCTAATAATGCCTGTAGAAATGTATCTTTGAGTTTTACTGGGAACAATATTTTGTAAGGTTTGTAAAGACACGAGTTAGTTGTTTTTTCTTTACTCAATATGACAGTATTACTGTAATACTAAATATGAAAGTTATATAAACACAACTCCAAAACCAAACATGCATTATGTCTAAAAATGTCTGTGATATTGTATCTGAGTTTTCCTCGAATCAATTGTTTTTGTAAGGTTTGCAAATACAAAATTTAGGTTTTACTCACTATGACAGTTATTTAAACATAAATCCTAAACAACAAATGCAAATAGCTAATAATGCTTGGAGAACTGTATCTTTGTTATAGAGAGCCTGCTGACCAACAGCATCTCTGTCTGGACTGGAGCCTGCAGTGCCTGATCAGACTGGAAGTATCTCCAGAGAGTGGTGAGGACCGCGGAAAAGATCTTCAGGAATCCTCTTCCTCTTATCCAGGAGATCGCAAAAAGCGCTGCCTGACCAGGGCTCAGAAAATTTGCAAAGACTCCTCCCACCCCCACCAAGGACTGTTTTCACTGCTGGACTCTAGAAAGAGGTTCCGCAGACTCCGATGCAGAACCTCCAGCTTCTTCACTCAGGCCGTAAGACTCTTGAACGCATTATAATTAAATTATCCCCTCAACTCCCCTCAAAATGGATTAACTCGCTGGAATAAACAAAAAACAATATAACATACACCCATAAACGTGGGCGCATGTGGAAAAAGTGCAATATATTTATCTGCACAGTAATCTTTTTATTTATTTATATATATTTAAGTATATTTATTTATTTTATATATATATTTATATATTATTTTTATTTATTTATAAATGCACCTTATTGCTTTTTTATCCTGCACTACCATGAGCTTATGTAACGAAATTGTGTTATCTATGCTGTAAAGTTCAAATTTGAATGACAATAAAAAGAAAGTCTAAGTCTTTACCAGAATAATGATCTTTTGTAAGGTTTGCAAAGACGCAAGTTATTTGTTTTTTTTACTCAATATGACAGTACAACTGTCATACTAAATATGAAAGTTGTAAAAACATAACTCCAAAACCAAACAAGCAATCCGTCTAAAAATGCATGTAATATTCAATCTATGTGAGTTTTACCAGAATCAGGTATTTTGGTAAGGTTTACAATTACAAAAATTAGGTTTTACTCATGACAGTATACCTGCCACATTCAATTTGACATTTATTTAAACATAACTCCTAAACCACACATGCACAATGGCTAATAATACCTGGGGAAATGTCTCTTTGTGAGTTTTACTAGAAAAAATATATTGTGTAAGGTTTGTAAAGACACAAGTTAGTTTTTTTTACTCAATATAACAGTATAGCTGTCATACTATATATAAATAAATAAATAAATGGGTTGTACTTGTACAGCGCTTTTCTACCTTCAAGGTACTCAAAGCGCTTTGACACTACTTCCACATTTACCCATTCACACACTGATGGAGGGAGCTGCCATGCAAGGCGCTAACCAGCACCCATCAGGAGCAAGGGTGAAGTGTCTTGTTCAGGACACAACGGACATGACGAGGTTGGTACTAGGTGGGGATTGAACCTGGGACCCTCGGGTCGCGCACGGCCATTCTTCCACTGCGCCAAACATTACTCCAAAACCAATGTCTAAAAATGCCTGTAATATTGTATCTGTGTGAGTTTTACTAGAATCAGTTGTTTTTGTAAGGTTTTCAAATACCAAAATTAGGTTTTATTTACTTTGACTGTTATTTAAACATAACTCCTAAACAACAAATGCAAAATAGCTAATAATGCTTGGAGAGATGTATCGTTGTTATAGCGAGCCTGCTGACCAACAGTATCTCTGTCTGGACTGGAGCCTGCAGTGCCTCAGACTGGAAGTATCTCCAGAGAGTGGTGAGGACGGCGGAAAAGATCATCAGGACTCCTCTTCCTCCTATCCAGGAGATCGCAAAAAGTGCTGCCTGACCAGGGCTCAGAAAATTTGCAAAGACTCCTCCCACCCCCACCAAGGACAGTTTTCACTGCTGGACTCTAGAAAGAGGTTCCGCAGCCTCCGAAGCAGAACCTCCAGCTTCTGTAGCAGCTTCTTCCCTCAGGCCGTAAGACTCTTGAACGCATCATAATTAAATTATCTCCTCAACTCCCCTCAAAATGAATTAACTCGCTGGAATGAAATAAACAATATAACATACACCCATAAACGTGGGCGCATGTGAAAAAAGTGCAATAAATTTATCTGCACAGTAATCTATTTATCTATTTATATATATTTATATATATATATATATATATATATATATATATATATATAGTATTTATATATTATTTATATATATTTATTTATCGAAATATGCACCTTATTGCTTTTTTATCCTGCACTAAGACATTTCGTTCTTATCTGTGCTGTAAAGTTCAAATTTGAATGACAATAAAAAGAAAGTCTAAGTCTAAGTCTTTACTAGAATAACGATCTTTTGTAAGGTTTGCAAAGACACAAGTTAGGGTTTTTTTTTACTCAATGGTAATATACAGTATAACTGTCATACTAAATATGAAAGTTGTATAATCAAAACTCCAAAACCAAACATGCAATCCGTCTAAAAATGCATGTAATATTGAATCTATGTGAGTTTTACCAGAATCAGGTATTTTGGTAAGGTTTACAATTACAAAAATTAGGTTTCACTCATAATGACAGTATAACTGCCACGTTCAATTTGACATCTACTTAAACATAACTCCTAAACCACAAATGCACAATGGCTATTAATGCCTGGAGAAATGTCTCTTTGTGAGTTTTACTGGAAAAAAATATTTCGTAATGTTTGTACCGACACAAGTTAGTTTTTTTTACTCAATATGACAGTGTTACTGTCATACTAAATATGGAAGTTATATAAACATAACTCCAAAACCAAACATGCATTATCTCTAAAAATGCCTGTAATTTTGTATCCATGTGAGTTTTACTAGAATCAGTTGTTTTTGTAAGGTTTGCAAATACAAAATATGTGTTTTACTCACAGTATACTGTCACACTCAATCTGACAGTTATTTAAACATAACTCCTAAACCACACATGCCAAATGGCTAATAATGCCTGGAGAAATGTCTCTTTGTGAGTTTTGCAGGAAAAAATTTTTTTTGTAAGGTTTGTAAAGACACAAGTTAGTTTTTATTACTCAATATGACAGTATTACTGTAATACTAAATATGAAAGTTATATAAACACAACTCCAAAATCAAACATGCATCATGTCTAAAAATGCCTGCAATATTGCATCCATGTGAGTTTTACTAGAATCAGTTGTTTTTGTAAGGTTTTTGCAAATACAAAAATTAGGTTTTACTCACTATGACAGTTATTTAAACATAACTCCTAAACAAATGCAAAATGACTAATAATGCTTGGAGAAATGTATCTTTGTTAGATTAACTAAAACAATGATCTTTTTTATGGTTTGCAAAGAAACACATTTTTGTTTTTTGTACTCAATATGATAGTATAACTGTTATACTAAATATGAAAGTTGTATAAACATAACCCCAAAACCAAACATGTAATCTGTCTAAAAATGCCTGTAATATTGAATCTTTGTGAGTTTTACCAGAATCAGGTATTTTGGTAAGGTTTACAATTACAAAAATTAGGTCATGATGACAGTATTACTGCCACATTCAATATGACAGTTATTTAAACATAACTCCTAAACCACACATGCAAAATGGCTACTAATGCCTGTAGATATGTATCTTTGTGAGTTTTACTAGAAAAAATATATTTTGTAAGTTAGTTTTTTTTACTTAATATGACAGTATAACTGTCATACTAAATCCATCCATTTTCTTCCGCTTATCCGAGGTCCGGTTGCAGGGGCAGCAGCCTAAGCAGAGAAGCCCGGACTTCCCTATCCACAACCACTTCGTCCAGCTCATCTCGGGGGATCCCGAGGCGTTCGACAGCCCAGCCGGGAGACATAGTCTTCCCAATGTGTCCTGGGTCTTCCCCGCGGCCTCCTGCCCGTCGGACTTGCCCTAATGAAAAAAACAATACAAATGTATTCAAACACAACTCTAAACCAAACATGTAAAATGTCTAAAAATGCCTGTAATATTGAATCTATGTGAGTTTTACCAGAATCAGGTATTGTGGTAAGGTTAACATTTACAAAAATTAGGTTTTACTCATAATAACAGTATAACTGCCACATTCAATTTGACAATTATTTAAACATAACTCCTAAACCACATGTGCACAATGGCTAATAATGCCTGGAGAAATGTCTCTTTGTGAGTTTTACTGGAAAAAAAAATATTTTTTAAGGTTTGTACAGATACAAGTTAGTTTTTTTTATTCAATATGACAGTATTACTGTCATACAAAATATGAAAAATATATAAACATTACTCCAAAACCAAACATGCATTATGTCTAAAAGTGCCCGTAATCAGGGCCGGCCCGTGGCATAGGCCGTATAGGCAAATGCTAAGGGCGCCGTCCATCAAGGGGCGCCACGCCAGTGCCACAAATGTTGGAGAAAAAAAAAAAAAAAAAAAAAGTTGATACTATTATTTCTAAATACAAAAAATAATCCCACGTTAATTAAAATGCAAATTAAAGCCTATTTAATAGAAATATTATTTGTTACAACATTACGCCCCCCCCCCCCCCTTCCCCCCGCACGGTCCCCCCCCCCACCTTTCCCGTATCATGACTCTTTTTGGACGTCACCACATCAAAAAATCAACACAAGATGTCAAAACGGCCAAAACTGTCACGTGCCCAGGGAAGAAAAAAGAGAAAAGAAGAGGAGGAGAAACGAGAAAAGACAGAGGTAGCAGGTAGGTAACGTTAGCCTACATGAAATTTTTTGTCTGTTACAGAATGTGATAGTAACCTGGCTTTTTAGCATTAAGCTAATGTTACATGATTCGGCAATTGCTAATCAATAAATAGCTAGTTCTGTTTTAACGTCGGGTTAATATTGTGGAGGGGGCTAAATTGTTATGGAAAATAATAATGTAACGTTAGGTAATTACAGTACTCCCACCTTACATTCCTCAGGGACATTTGTATTAGATCTTTTAAGCAGGTGTTTTTGTTTACATTGTTATTGCCTTCTGGTTAGCTAATGTTTGCCCTGCAGGTAATAGTCACTTTTCCACCCCTTTATATATTAGGTATAGTTGTAAGCAGAGGTGGCTAGAGTAGCCAGAAATTCTACTCAAGTAAGAGTACTGTTACTTTAGAGATTTATTACTCAAGTAAAAGTAAGGAGTAGTCACCCAAATATTTACTTGAGTAAAAGTAAAAAGTATGTTGTGAAAAAACTACTCAAGTACTGAGTAACTGATGAGTAACATACACATACACACACACATATATATATATATATATATATATATATATATATATATATATATATATATATATATATATATATATACACACATACATATACATTGATATATACAGTATATAATTTATATGTATTTATTTTGCTGTTTTTGTTTACATGTTAAAGATGTTTTAATGAATATACATGCATGTTTAACATATAGATTATTTTCTTTCATGCAGACTAGAATATAAGTTGGTGTATTACCTGATTCTGATGACTTGCGTTGACTGTAATCAGACAGTAGTGATGATAACGTCCACGTTTTCAAATGGAGGAGAAGAAAAGTTCCTCCTTTCTGTCTAATACCACATGAAAGTGGTTGGTTTTTGGCACCTTGTTTGTCTAGCTTCCATATTCGTTTTTATACACTTTACAAGAAATATATTGGCGTCAAACTCCGTAGCTTGCTAGCTTGTTTGCGCTGGCTTTCGGAGACTCTTGTTTTGAAAGCGCAGGCGCGATGGAGCGGCACTTTTATTGTGAAGACAGGAACGTCCTCATGTGCGGTCAGTCTTGAGGCTTTTGACGGGATGTACGGTTGAAATAAAAAAAGTATATTTTTTCCTTCACACTTTTGATTGATTGATTGGAACTTTTATGATTAGATTGCACAGTACAATAAATATTCCGTACAATTGACCACTAAATGGTAACACCCCAATAAGTTTTTCAACTTGTTTAAGTCAGGTCATGTGACCACCTGGCTCTGTTTGATTGGTCCAACGTCACCAGTGACTGCATCTGATTGGTGGAACGAAGTGAAACGTCACCAGGAAGGCAGGCACTTTGAAGGTCTGTCTGACAGACCAAAACAAACAAAGCGTGCATTAACAGATCGATACAAATTAGTAGCGAGTAGCGAGCTGAATGTAGATAAAAGTAGCGGAGTAAAAGTAGCGTTCCTTCTCTATAAATATACTTAAGTAAAAGTAAAAGTATGTTGCATTAAAACTACTCTTGGAAGTACAATTTATCCCAAAATTTACTCAAGTAGATGTAACGGAGTAAATGTAGCGCGTTACTACCCACCTCTGGTTGTAAGTAAAAAAAAAGGTCAAAGACAAAGCTATTCGGTTTCTTGTGAGTATATACACTTCCCTGCCGATGTGGGGGGGCGCCACCTAAAATCTTGCCTAGGGCGCCAGATTGGTTAGGGCCGGGCCTGCCCGTAATATTGTATCCATGTGAGTTTTAGTAGAATCATTTGTTTTCATAAGGTTTGCAATTACAAAATATGTGTTTTACTCACTATGACAGTATACTGTCACACTCAATTTGACGATTATTTAAACATAAGTCCTAAACCACACATGCAAAATGGCTAATAATGCCTTGAGTTATGTATCTTTGTCAGTTTTACTAGAAAAAATATATTTTGTAATGTTTGCAAATACCCAAGTTATTTTTTTACTTAATATGACAGTATAACTGTCATACTAAATCCATCCATTTTCTTCCTGCTTATCCGAGGTCAGGTTGCGGGGGCAGCAGCCTAAGCAGAGAAGCCCAGACTTTCCTCTCCCCAGCCACTTTGTCCAGCTCTTCTCGGGGGATCCCGAGGCATTTACAGGCCAGCCAGGAGACATAAATAGATAGATACATAGATAGTACTTGATTGATTCCTTCAGGAGAGTTCCCTCAGGAAAATTTAAATTCCAGCAGTAGTGTACAAAATTGTAAAAAGTGAAAAGTAAATAATGGGGGTATAAATTGAAACAAAATAGAAACATATTACAATAGAATAAAAATAAAAAGCAACAATGAGAATAAAAAATAAAAAATGTATTCAAACACAAGGACAGCCGCCTCAGGAAGTACAGCTCTGTCCTTTCCTGTACAAGTGGTCTATGTTAACAGTCCAGTCCAGTTTATTGTCCACCCACACCCCAAGGTACTTGAATGATAGTCTTCCCAATGTGTCCTGGGTCTTCCCCGTGGCCTCCTGCCGGTCGGCCTTGCCCTAACGAAAATAGCAATAAAAAATGTATTCAAACACAACTCCTAAACCAAACATGTAAAATGTCTAAAAATGCCTGTAAAATTGAATCTATGTTTTACTAGAATCAGTTGTTTTTATAAGGTTTGCAAATACAAAATTAAGTTTTACACATAATGACAGTATAACTGCCACACTCAATATGACAGTTATTTAAACATAATTCCTAAACCACACATGAAAAATGTCTAATAATGCGTGAAGAAATGTATCTTTGTGATTTTTATTAGAAACGTTTTCTTTTGTGAGGTTTGCAAAGACAAAAGTTAGTTTTTTTACTCAATATGACAGTGTAACTGCCACACTCACTATGACAGTTATTTAAAAATAACTCCTAAACTCATACTTGCCAACATTGAGACATCCGATTTCAGGAGGTGGGGGTGGGGAAGGCATGGTCGGTGGTGGGGTGGGGGCGTGGTTGGGGGTGTGGTTAAGAGGGGAGGAGTATATTTAGAGCTAGAATTCACCAAGTCAAGTATTTCATATATTTATATATACATATATATATATATATATATATATATATATATATATATATATATATATATATATATTTATATATATATATATATATGTATATATATATATATATATATATATATATATATATATATATATATATATATATATATATATATATATATATATATATATATATATATATATATGTATATATATAAATATATATACACACATATATAAAAAAAACTTGACTTTCAGTGAATTCTAGCTATATATATATATATATATATATGTATGTGTGGGGAAAAAAATCACAAGACTACTTCATCTCTACAGGCCTGTTTCATGAGGGGTTCCCTCAATCATCAGGAGATATAAGACATATATATATATATATATATATATATATATATAAAATAAATACTTGAATTTCAGTTTTCATTTATTTACACATATACACACACATAACACTCATCTACTCATTGTTGAGTTAAGGGTTGAATTGTCCATCCTTGTTCTATTCTCTGTCACTATTTTTATAACCATGCTGAACACCCTCTCTGATTATGCATTGCTGTGTGGCACGCACAAAAGTGCTTTCATCAAATGCACGAGAGTCTGGAATTTTCCATCCCTCCCGAGCATGGCCAAAACCGGTCAATCTTTGCTTCCTGAGGAAGATCTTCACTGCCAAGCACTTGGTATTCCACTACTTCTTCTATCCAGGTCCAATCGCAGCTGCGGCTTGGAACTTATAAGCGTGTTTCTTCATCTTACTCGTCGTCGGCGTCGCCATGGCTGTATCTTCCGCGTTCTTCTGCTTTGTCTCCTTGTTGTGTGCGCAGTTGTGCACTGCATTCTCTAAAAGCCCTGGATGTTATTGTCACATATGCATGTACAGTAGATGGCAGTATTGCCCTGTTTAAAGAGTGTCACAACATTGCTGTTTAGAAAATGTGTAAAAATGCCTGTATTATTGAATCCATGTGAGTTTTACTAGAATCAGTTGTTTTAGTGAAGTTTGCAAAAACAAAAATTAGGTTTTACTCTTTATGAAAGTAAACTGTCACACTCAATATGACAGTTTTTTAATCATAACTCCTAAACTACTCATGCAAAAGGGCTAATAATGTTTGAAATAATGGATTCTTGGGAGTTTTCCTCGAAACATATTCTTTCTTAAGGCTTGCAAACACAAAAAGTATTTTTTTACTCAATATGACAGTAATGTTCTTAAAATCCTGAGATAATGCGAAAAAAGCCATAAAAATGTATTCAATCATAATTTCTAAACTAAACATGCAAAATGTGTAAAAATGCCTGTATTATTGAATCCATGTGAGTTTTACTAGAATCAGTTGTTTTAGTGAAGTTTGCAAAAACAAAAATTAGGTTTTACTCTTTATGAAAGTAAACTGTCACACTCAATATGACAGTTTTTTAATCATAACTCCTAAACTACTCATGCAAAAGGGCTAATAATGTTTGAAATAATGGATTCTTGGGAGTTTTCCTCGAAACATATTCTTTCTTAAGGCTTGCAAACACAAAAAGTATTTTTTTACTCAATATGACTGTAATGTTCTTAAAATCCTGAGATAATGCGAAAAAAGCCATAAAAATGTATTCAATCATAATTTCTAAACTAAACATGCAAAATGTGTAAAAATGCCTGTATTATTGAATCCATGTGAGTTTTACTAGAATCAGTTGTTTTAGTGAAGTTTGCAAAAACAAAAATTAGGTTTTACTCTTTATGAAACTAAACTGTCACACTCAATATGACATGTATTTAATCATAACTCCTAAACTACACATGCAAAAGTCTAATGATGCCTCAAATAATGCATTCTACGGAGTTTTACTCGAAACATATGCTTTTTCAAATCTTGCAAACAAAAAGTAGCTTTTTACTCAATATGACAGTAATATTCCTAAAATACTGAGATAATGCGGAAAAAAGCAATGAAAATATATTCAATCATATTTCCTAAACCAAACATGCAAAATGTGTAAAAATGCCTGTAATATTGAATCCATGTGAGTTTTACTAGATTAGGTTGTATTTGAAATTTTTGCAAATACAAAAATTAGGTTTTTTTCACCATGACAATGTACACTCATATATCAGTAAATTAAACATAACTCCTAAACTACACTTAAAAATGAGCTAATGTTGCCTGAAATAATGGATCCTTGGGAGTTTTACTCGAAACATATGCTTTTTTTAAGGTTTGTAAACACAAAAAGTAGTTTTTACTCAATATGACAGTAATGTTCTTAAAATTCTGAGATAATGCGAAAAAAACAATAAAAATGTATTCCAACATAATTCCTAAACCAACATTGCAAAACGTCTAAAAATGCCTGTAATATTAAATCCATGTGAGTTTTACTAGAATCAGTTGTTTTAGTAAGGTTTGCAAAAACAAAAATTAGGTTTTACTCTTTATGAAAGTAAACTGTCACACTCAATATGACAATTTTTTAATCATAACTCCTAAACTACTCATGCAAAATGGCTAATAATGTTTGAATTAATGGATCCGTGGGAGTTTTCCTCGAAACATATGTTTTCTTAAGGCTTGCAAACACAAAAAGTATTTTTGTACTCAATATTACAGTAATGTTCTTAAATTCCTGAGATAATGCGAAAAAAGAAAAACAAATGTATTCAATCATAATTTCTAAACTAAACATGCAAAATGTGTAAAAATGCCTGTTTTATTGATTCCATGTGAGTTTTACTAGAACCAGTTGTTTTAGTGAAGTTTGCAAAAACAAAAATTAGGTTTTACTCTTTATGAAAGTAAACTGTCACACTCAATATGACAGTTTTTTAATCATAACTCCTAAACTTCTCATGCAAAAGGGCTAATAATGTTTGAAATAATGGAGCCTTGGGAGTTTTCCTTGAAACATATGCTTTCTTAAGGCTTGCAAACACAAAAAGTATTTTTTGTACTCAATATGACAGTAATGTTCTTAAAATTCTGAGATAATGCGAAAAAAGCAATAAAAATGTATTCCAACATAATTCCTAAACCAACAATGCAAAATGTCTAAAAATGCCAGTAATATTAAATCCATGTGAGTTTCACTAGAATCAGTTGTTTTAGTAAGGTTTGCAAAAGCAAAAATTAGGTTTTACTCTTTATGAATGTCACACTCAATATGACAAGTTTTTAATCATAACTCTAAACCACTCATGCAAAATGGCTAATAATGTTTGAAATAATGGATTCTTGGGAGTTTTCCTCGAAACATATGCTTTCTTAAGGCTTGCAAACACAAAAAGTATTTTTTTTACTCAATATGACAGTAATGTTCTTAAAATCCTGAGATAATGCGAAAAAAGCCATAAAAATGTATTCAATCATAATTTCTAAACTAAACATGCAAAATGTGTAAAAATGCCTGTATTATTGAATCCATGTGAGTTTTACTAGAATCAGTTGTTTTAGTAAAGTTTGCAAAAACAAAAATTAGGTTTTACTCTTTATGAAAGTAAACTGTCACACTCAATATGACAGTTTTTTAATCATAACTCCTAAACTACTCATGCAAAATGGCTAATAATGTTTGAAATAATGGATCCTTGGGAGTTTTCCTTGAAACATATGCTTTCTTAAGGCTTGCAAATACAAAAAGTATTTTTTGTACTCAATATGACAGTAATGTTCTTTAAATTCTGAGATAATGCGAAAAAAGCAATAAAAATGTATTCCAACATAATTCCTAAACCAACAATGCAAAATGTCTAAAAATGCCAGTAATATTAAATCCATGTGAGTTTCACTAGAATCAGTTGTTTTAGTAAGGTTTGCAAAAGCAAAAATTAGGTTTTACTCTTTATGAATGTAAACTGTCACACTCAATATGACAAGTTTTTAATCATAACTCCTAAACCACTCATGCAAAATGGCTAATAATGTTTGAAATAATGGATTCTTGGGAGTTTTCCTCGAAACATATGCTTTCTTAAGGCTTGCAAACACAAAAAGTACTTTTTTTACTCAATATGACAGTAATGTTCTTAAAATCCTGAGATAATGCGAAAAAAGCCATAAAAATGTATTCAATCATAATTTCTAAACTAAACATGCAGAATGTGTAAAAATGCCTGTATTATTGAATCCATGTGAGTTTTACTAGAATCAGTTGTTTTAGTAAAGTTTGCAAAAACAAAAATTAGGTTTTACTCTTTATGAAAGTAAACTGTCACACTCAATATGACAGTTTTTTAATCATAACTCCTAAACTACTCATGCAAAATGGCTAATAATGTTTGAAATAATGTATCCTTGGGAGTTTTCCTTGAAACATATGCTTTCTTAAGGTTTGCAAATACAAAAAGTATTTTTTGTACTCAATATGACAGTAATGTTCTTTAAATTCTGAGATAATGCGAAAAAAGCAATAAAAATGTATTCCAACATAATTCCTAAACCAACAATGCAAAATGTCTAAAAATGCCAGTAATATTAAATCCATGTGAGTTTCACTAGAATCAGTTGTTTTAGTAAGGTTTGCAAAAGCAAAAATTAGGTTTTACTCTTCATAAAAGTAAACTGTCACACTCAATATGACAATTTTTTAATCATAACTCCTAAACCACTCATGCAAAATGGCTAATAATGTTTGAACTAATGGATCCTTGGGAGTTTACCTCGAAACATATGCTTTTTTAAGGCTTGCAAACACAAAAAGTATTATTTTACTCAATATGACAGTAATGTTCTTAAAATCCTGAGATAATGCGAAAAAAGCCATAAAAATGTATTCAATCATGATTTCTAAACTAAACATGCAAAATGTGTAAAAATGCCTGTATTATTGAATCCATGTGAGTTTTACTAGAACCAGTTGTTTTAGTGAAGTTTGCAAAAACAAAAATTAGGTTTTACTCTTTATGAAAGTAAACTGTCACACTCAATATGACAGTTTTTTAATCATAACTCCTAAACTACTCATGCAAAATGGCTAATAATGTTTGAAATAATGGATCCTTGGGAGTTTTCCTTGAAACATATGCTTTCTTAAGGCTTGCAAACACAAAAAGTATTTTTTGTACTCAATATGACAGTAATGTTCTTAAAATTCTGAGATAATGCGAAAAAAGCAATAAAAATGTATTCCAACATAATTCCTAAACCAACAATGCAAAATGTCTAAAAATGCCAGTAATATTAAATCCATGTGAGTTTCACTAGAATCAGTTGTTTTAGTAAGGTTTGCAAAAGCAAAAATTAGGTTTTACTCTTCATGAAAGTAAACTGTCACACTCAATATGACAATTTTTTAATCATAACTCCTAAACCACTCATGCAAAATGGCTAATAATGATTGAAATAATGGATCTTTGGGAGTTTACCTCGAAACATATGCTTTTTTAAGGCTTGCAAACACAAAAAGTATTTTTTACTCAATATGACAGTAATGTTCTTAAAATCCTAAGATAATGCGAAAAAAGCCATAAAAATGTATTCAATCATAATTTCTAAACTAAACATGCAAAATGTGTAAAAATGCCTGTATTATTGAATCCATGTGAGTTTTACTAGAACCAGTTGTTTTAGTGAAGTTTGCAAAAACAAAAATTAGGTTTTACTCTTTATGAAAGTAAACTGTCACACTCAATATGACAATTTTTTAATCATAACTCCTAAACTACTCATGCAAAATGGCTAATAATGTTTGAAATAATGGATCCTTGGGAGTTTTCCTCGAAACATATGCTTTCTTAAGGCTTGCAAACACAAAAAGTATTTTTTACTCAATATGACAGTAATGTTCTTAAAATCCTGAGATAATGCAAAAAAAGCAATAAAAATGTATTCAATCATAATTTCTAACTTAAACATGCAAAATGTGTAAAACTGCCTGTATTATTTATTCCAAGTGAGTTTTACTAGAATCAGTTGTTTTAGTGAAGTTTGCAAAAACAAAAATTAGGTTTTACTCTTTATGAAAGTAAACTGTCACACTTAATATGACAGTTTTTTAATCATAACTCCTAAACTACTCATGCAAAAGGGCTAATAATGTTTGAAATAATGGATTCTTGGGAGTTTTCCTCGAAACATATGCTTTCTTAAGGCTTGCAAACACAAAAAGTATTTTTTGTACTCAATATGACAGTAATGTTCTTAAAATTCTGAGATAATGCGAAAAAAGCAATAAAAATGTATTCCAACATAATTCCTAAACCAACAATGCAAAATGTCTAAAAATGCCAGTAATATTAAATCCATGTGAGTTTCACTAGAATCAGTTGTTTTAGTAAGGTTTGCAAAAGCAAAAATTAGGTTTTACTCTTTATGAAAGTAAACTGTCACACTCAATATGACAATTTTTTAATCATAACTCCTAAACCACTCATGCAAAATGGCTAATAAAGTTTAAAATAATAGTTCCTTGGGAGTTTACCTCGAAACATATGCTTTCTTAAGGCTTGCAAACACAAAAAGTATTTTTTTACTCAATATGACAGTAATGTTCCTAAAATCCTGAGATAATGCGAAAAAAGCCATAAAAATGTATTCAATCATAATTTCTAAACTAAAAATGCAAAATGTGTAAAAATGCCTGTATTATTGATTCCATGTGAGTTTTACTAGAATCAGTTGTTTTAGTGAAGTTTGCAAAAACAAAAATGAGGTTTTACTCTTTATGAAAGTAAACTGTCACACTCAATATGACAGTTTTTTAATCATAACTCCTAAACTACTCATGCAAAATGGCTAATAATGTTTGAAATAATGGATCCTTGGGAGTTTTCCTTGAAACATATGCTTTCTTAAGGCTTGCAAACACAAAAAGTATTTTTTTACTCCATATGACAGTAATGTTCTTGAAATCCTGAGATAATGCGAAAAAAGCCATAAAAATGTAATCAATCATAATTTCTAAACTAAAGATGTATTATTGAATCCATGTGAGTTTTACTAGAATCAGTTGTTTTAGTGAAGTTTGCAAAAACAAAAATTAGGTTTTACTCTTAATGAAAGAAAGTAAACTGTCACACTCAATATGACAATTTTTTAATCATAACTCCTAAACCACTCATGCAAAATGGCTAATAATGTTTAAAATAATAGTTCCTTGGGAGTTTACCTCGAAACATATGCTTTCTTAAGGCTTGCAAACACAAAAAGTATTTTTTTACTCAATATGACAGTAATGTTCTTAAAATCCTGAGATAATGCGAAAAAAGCCATAAAAATGTATTCAATCATAATTTCTCAAATAAACATGCAAAATGTGTAAAAATGCCTGTATTATTGAATCCATGTGAGTTTTACTAGAATCAGTTGTTTTAGTGAAGTTTGGAAAAACAAAAATTAGGTTTTACTCTTTATGAAAGTAAACTGTCACACTCAATATGACAGTTTTTTAATCATAACTCCTAAACTATTCATGCAAAATGGCTAATAATGTTTGAAATAATGGATTCTTGGGAGTTTTCCTCGAAACATATGCTTTTTTAAGGCTTGCAAACACAAAAAGTATTTTTTTTACTCAATATGACAGTATACTGTCACATTCAATCTGACAGTTATTTAAACATAACTTCTAAACCACACATGCAAATATATTAATAATGTCTGGAGAAATGTATTTTTGTGAGTTTACTGGGGAAAATAATATTTTGTAAGGTTTTTAAAGACACAAGTTAGATTTTTTTACTCAATATGACAGAATAACTGTCATACTAAATATGAAAGTTATATAAACATACTTTCAAAACCAAACATGCATTATAATAAATAAATGATAAATGGGTTATACTTGTGTAGCGCTTTTCTACCTTCAAGGTACTCAAAGCGCTTTGACAGTATTACCACATTCACCCATTCACACACACATTCAGACACTGATGGCGGGAGCTGCCATGCAAGGGGTGAAGTGTCTTGCCCAAGGACACAACGGACGTGACTAGGATGGTAGAAGGTGGGGATTGAACCCCAGTAACCAGCAACCCTCTGATTGCTGGAACAGCCACTCTACCAACTTCGCCACGCCGTCCCATTATATCTAAAAAAGGCCTGTAATATTGTAACTAAGTGAGTTTTACTACAATCAGGTACTTTGGTAAGGTTTACAAATACAAAAACTAAGTTTTACTCATAATGACAGTATAACTGCCACACGCAATATGACAGTTATTTAAACATAAATCCTAAACCACAAATGCTGAATGGCTATTTAAGCCTGGCGAAATGTGCCTTTGTGAGTTTTACTGGAAACAAAAAAAATTGTAATGTTTGTAAAGACACAAGTTAGTCTTTTTTTACTCAATATGACAGTATAGCTGTCTTACTAAATATGAAAGTTATATAAACATGCATTATGTCTAAAAATGCCTGTAATATATTTCACCTGAATTATGTATTTTGGTAAGGTTTACAAATAAACAAATTAGGTTTTACTCATAATGACAATATAACTGCCACAATCAAAATGACATTTATTTAAACAAAACTCCTAAAACAAACACGCTCAAAGACTAATAATGCCTGGACAAATGTATATTTGTGAGTTTTACTGGAAAACAATAATTTGTAATGTTTGTAAAGACACAAGTTAGTTTTTTTTTTACTCAATATGATGGTATAACTGTCATACTAAATATGAAAGTTATATAAACATAACTCCAAAACCAAACATGCCTTATGTTTAAAAATGCTTGAATTTTGAATCCATGTGAGTTTCACTAGAAACAGGTATTTTGGTAAGGTTTACAAATACAAAAAATAGGTTTTACTCATAATGACAGTATAACTGCCACATTCAAAATGACAGTTATTATAACATAACTCCTAAACAAAATATGCTAAATGGCTAATAATGCCTGGAGAAAGGTATCTTTGTGAGTTTTACTGGAAAAAATATATTTTGTAAGGTTTGTATAGACACAAGTTAGTTTTTTTTACTCATTATGATGGAAATATTCTTTATGTCTAAATCCTGCAATATTGTATCTATGTGAGTTTTATCAGAATCAGGTATTTTGGTAAGGTTTACAAATACAAAAAATAGGTTTTACTCATAATGACAGTATAACTGCCACACTCAATATGACAGTTATTTAAACATAACTCCTAAACCAAACATTATTAATGGCTAATAATGCCTGGAGAAATGTATCTTTGTGAGTTTTACTGGAAAAAAATATTTTTTAAGGTTTATAAAGACATAAGTTAGTTTTTTTTACTCAATATGATGGCATAACTGTCATACTAAAAATGAAAGTTATATAAACATAACTCCAAAACCAAACATGCATTATGTCTAAAAATGCCTGTAATTATGTACCCATGTGAGTTTTACTAGAATCAGTTGTTTTTGTAAGGTTTGCAAATATTACATTTTGGTTTTACTCACTATGACAGTATACTGTCACATTTAATCTGACTGTTATTTAGACATAAATTCTAGA
Source organism: Nerophis lumbriciformis (assembly GCF_033978685.3). Classification (NCBI taxonomy): domain Eukaryota; kingdom Metazoa; phylum Chordata; class Actinopteri; order Syngnathiformes; family Syngnathidae; genus Nerophis; species Nerophis lumbriciformis. Next base: position 14,362 of record NW_027316617.1, on the reverse strand, counting down.
CCACAGATGCAAAATGGCTAATAATAACTGGAGAAATGTATTTGTGTGAGTTTTTTTTGAAAAAAAAAAAACTTTGTAAGGTTTGTTTAGACACAAGTTAGTTTTTTTTTACTCAATATGATGGAAATATGCTTTATGTCTAAAAAATCCTGTAATATTGTATCTATGTGAGTTTTATCAGAATCAGGTATTTTGGTAAGGTTTACAAATACAAAAAATAGATTTTACTCATAATGACAGTATAACTGCCACACTCAATATGACAGTTATTTAAACATAACTCCTAAACCACACATGCAAAATGGCTAATAATGCCTGGAGACATGTATCTTTGTAAAATGTACTGGAAAAAAAATAGTTTGTTAGGGTTGTAAAGACACAAAATAGTTTTTTTTACTCAATATGACAGTATAACTGTCGTACTAAATATGCAAGTTAAATAAACATAACTCCAAAACCAAACTTGCAGTCCGTCTAAAAATGCCTGTAATATTGAATCTATGTGAGTTTTACCAGAATCAGGTATTTTGGTAAGGTTTACAAATACAAAAATTGGGTTTTACTCATAATGACAGTATAACTGCCATGTTCAATATGACAGTTATGTAAACATAACTCCTAAACCACACATGCAAAATGGTTAATAATGCCTGGAGAAATGTATCCTTGTGAGTTTCACTGGAAAAAAAATATTTTGTAAGGTTTGTAAAGACACAAGTTAGTTTTCTTTACTCAATATGACAGTTTAACTGTCATACTAAATATGAAAATTGTATTAACAAAACTCCAAAACCAAACGTGCAATCCGTCTAAAAATATCTGTAGTATTGAATTAATGTGAGTTTTACTAGATTAAGGTATTTTGGTAAGATTTACAAATACAAAAATTAGGTTTTACTAATAATGACAGTATAACTGCCACGCTTAATATGACAGTTATTTAAACGACACATGCGAAATGGTAAATAATGCCTGGATAAATGTATATTTGTGAGTTTCACTGGAAAAAAATAAATTGTAAGGTTTGTAAAGACACAAGTTTTTTTTTTTACTCAATATGACGGTATACTGTCCTACTAAATGTGAAAGTTATATAGACATAACTTCAAAACCAAAATTTCATTTTGTCTAAAAATGCTTATAATATTGTATCTATGTGAGTTTTAGTAGAATCAGTTGTTTTTGTAAGGTTTGCAAATACAAAATTTTGGTTTTACTCACTATGACAGTATATTGTCACATTCAATCTGACTGTTAATTAAACATAAATCCTAAACCACAAATGCTAAATGGCTATTAATGCCTGGAGAAATGTGCCTTTGTGAGTTTTACTGGAAAAAATAAAACATTGTAAGGTTTGTAAAGACACAAGTTACTTTTTTTTACTCAATATGACAGTATTACTGTCATACTAAATTTGAAAGTTATATAAACATAACTCCAAAACCAAACATGCATTATGTCTAAAAATGCTTATAATATTGTGTCCATGTGAATTTTAGTAAAATCAGTTTTTTTTAAAGTTTGCAAATACAACATTTTGGTTTTACTCACAATGACAGTATACTGTCACATTCAATCCGACTGTTATTTAAACTTAAATTCGAAACCACACATGCAAAATGGCTAATAATGCCTGGAGAAATGTATCTTTGTAAAATGTACTGGAAAAAAAATAGTTTGTATGGTTTGTAAAGACACAAAATAGTTTTTTTACTCAATATAATGGTATAACTGTCTTACTAAATTTGAAAGTTTATAAACAAATCTTCAAAAACAAACATGCAATCCGTCTACAAATGCCTGTAATATTGAATCTATGTGAGTTTTACTAGAATCAGGTATTTTGTTAAGGTTTACAAATACAAAAATTAGGTTTTACTCATAATGACAGTATAACTGCCACACTCAATATAATAAATGATAAATGGGTTGTACTTGTATAGCGCTTTTCTACCTTCAAGGTACTCAAAGCGCTTTGACACTACTTCCACATTTATCCATTATCACACACAGTCACACACTGATGGAGGGAGCTGCCATGCAAGGCGCTAACCAGCACCCGTCAGGAGCAAGGGTGAAGTGTCTTGCTCAGGACACAACGGACATGACGAGGTTGGTACTAGGTAGGGATTGAACCAGGGACCCTCGGGTCGCGCACGGCCATTCTTCCACTGCGTATGACAGTTATTTAAATATAACTCCTAAACCACACATGCAAAATGGCTAATAATGCTTGGAAAAATGTATTCTTGTGAGTTTTACCGGAAAAAAAAAAATATTTTGTAAGGTTTGTAAAGACACAAGTTACTTTTTTTTTACTCAATATGACAGTATAGCTGTCTTACTAAATATGAAAGTTATATAAACATAACTCCAAACTAAAACATGTATTATGTCTAAAAATGCCTGTAATATTTTTTATACATGAGTTTTACCTGAATTATGTATTTTGGTAAGGTTTACAAATACAAAAATTAGGTTTTACTCATAATGACAATATAACTGCCACATTCAAAATGACATTTATTTAAACATAACTCCTAAACCAAACATGCTCAAAGGCTAATAATGCCTGGAAAAATGTATATTTGTGAGTTTTACTGGAAAACAATAATTTGTAAGGTTTGTAAAGACACAAGTTAGTTTTTTTTACTCAATATGATGGTATAATTGTCATACTAAATATGAAAGTTATATAAACATGACTCCAAAACCAAACATGCCTTATATTTAAAAATGCGTAATTTTTGAATCCATGTGAATTTCACTAGTAACAGGTATTTTGGTAAAGTTTACAAATACAAAAAATAGGTTTTACTCATAATGACAGTATAACTGCCACATTCAAAATGACAGTTATTTAAAGATAACTCCTAAACAAAATATGCTAAATGGCTAATAATGCCTGTAGAAAAGTATCTTTGTCAGTTTTACTGGGGAAAAAAATTTTTTTTAAGGTTTTTAAATACACTAGTTAGTTGTTGTTTTTTTACTCTATTTGACAGTATAACTGTCATAATAAATGTAAAAGTTATATAAACATAACTCCAAAACCAAACATGCATTATGTCTAAAAATGCCTGTAATATTGTATCCATGTAAGTTTTACTAGAATCATATGTTTTTGTAACTTTTGCAAATACAAAATATTGGTTTTACTCACTAGGACAGTTTTAAAAATAACTGTCACATTCAATCTGACAGTTATCTCTCCTAATCCAAACAAGCTAAATGGCTAATAATGCCTGGAGAAATGAATCTTTGTGAGTTTTGCTGGAAAAAAAATATTTTGTAAGGTTTGTAAAGACACAAGTTTTATAACTGTCATACTAAATATGAAAGTTAAATAAACATAACTCCAAAACCAAACTCGCAATCCGTCTAAAAATGCCTGTAGTATTAAATCTATGTGAGTTTTACCAGAATCAGATATTTTGGTAAGGTTTACAAATACAAAACTTGGGTCATACTCATAATGACAGTATAACTTCAATATTTGATATGACAGTTATTTAAACATAACTCCTAAACCACACATGCAAAATGGCTAATAATGCCTGGAGAAATGTATCTTTGTGATTTTTATTGGGAAAAAAAATATTTTGTAAGGTTTGTAAAGACACAATTTCCTTTTTTTAACTCAACATGACAGTATAACCGTCATACTGAATTTGAAAGTTATATAAACATAACTCCAAAACCAAACATGCATTATGTCTAAAAATGCCTGTAATATTGTATCCATGTGAGTTTTACTAGAAACAGTTGTTTTTGTAAGGTTTGCAAATACAAAATATTGGCTTTACTCACTATGACAGCATACTGTCACATTCAATCTGACAGTTATTTAAACATAACTACTAAACCACACATGCAAAATGACTAAAAACGCCTGGAGAAATGTATCTATGTGAGTTTTACTGGAAAAAAAGAATTCGTAAGGTTTATAATGACACAATTTTTTTTCTTTTTACTCAATATGACAGTATTACTGTCATACTAAATGTAAAAGTAATATAATTATAACTCCAAAACCAAACATGCATTATGTCTAAAAATGCCTGTAATATTGTATCCATGAGAATTTTACTAGAATCAGTTGTTTTTGTAAGGTTTGCAAATATTACATTTTGGTTTTACTCACTATGACAGTATACTGTCACATTCAATCTGACTGTTATTTAAACATAAATTCTAAACCACAGATGCAAAATGGCTATCATAACTGGAGAAATGTATTTTTGTGAGTTTTAATGGAAAAAAACATTTTTGTAAAGTTTGTATAGACACAAGTTAGTTTTTTTTACTCAATATGATGGAAATATGCTTTATGTCTAAAAAAATCCTGCAATATTGTATCTATAGGAGTTTTATCAGAATCAGGTATTTTGGTTAGGTTTACAAATACAAAAAATAGGTTTTACTCATAATGACAGTATAACTGCCACACTCAATATGACAGTTATTTAAACATAACTCCTAAACCAAACATGATTAATGGCTAATAATGCCTGGAGAAATGTATCTTTGTGAGTTTTACTGGAAAAAAATATTTTTTGAGGTTTAAAAAGACACAAGTTAGTTTTTTTTTACTCAATATGATGGCATAACTGTCATACTAAATATGAAAGTTATATAAACATAACTCCAAAACCAAACATGCATTATGTCTAAAAATGCCTGTAATATTGTATCTATGTGAGTTTTACCAGAATCAGGTAAATTGGTAAGGTTTACAAATACAAAAAGTAGGTTTTACTCACTATGACAGTATACTGTCACATTCAATCTGACAGTTATTTAAACATAATGTAACTCCTAAACCACACATAAAAAATGGCTAATAATCCCTGGAGAAATGTATCTTTGTGAGTTTTCCTGAAAAAAAAACAATTTGTAAGGTTTGTAAAGACACGAGTTCGTTTTTTTTTTACTCAATATGATTGTATAACTGTCATACTAAATATGAAAGTTTTATAAACATAACCCTAAAACCAAACATGCATTATGTATAAAAATGCCTGTAAAATTCTATATATGTGAGTTTTACCAAAATCATGTATTTTGGTAAGGTTTACAAATACAAAAAATAGGTTTTATTCATAAAGACAGTGTAACTGCCACACTCAATACGACAGTTATTTAAACATAACCCTTAAACCTCACATGCAAAATGGCTAATAATGCCTGGAGAAATGTATCTTTGTAAGTTTTACTAGAAAAAAATATTTTGTAAGGTTTGTAAAGACAATAGTTCGTTTTTTTTTACTCAATATGATGGTATGAATGTCATACTAAATATGAAAGTTATATAAACATAATTCCAAAACCAAACTCCTAAACCAAACTTGCAATATGTCTTAAACTGCCTGTAATTATGAATCTATGTGAGTTTTACCAGAATCAGGTATTTTGGTAAGGTTGACAAATACAAAGCCTGGGTTTTACTCATAATGACAGTATAACTGCAACATTTGATTTGACAGTTATTTAAACATAACTCCTAAACCACACATGCAAAATGGCTAATAATGCCTGGAGAAATGTATCTTTGTGAGTTTTACTGGGGAAAAAAAAATTGTAAGGTTTGTAAAGACACAAGTTAGTTTTTTTTACTCAATATGATTGTATAACTGTCATACTAAATATGAAAGTTATATAAACATAACTCCAAAACCAAACATGCAATCCGTATAAAAATGTCTGTAATATTGAATCTATGTGAGTTTAACTAGAATCAGGTATTTTGGTAAGGTTTACAAATACAAAAATTAGGTTTTACTTATAATGACAGTATAACTGCCACACTCAATTTGACAGTTATTTAAACATAACTCCTAAACCACACATGCAAAATGGCAAAAAATGCCTGGAGAAATGTATCTTTGTGAGTTTTACTGGTAACAAATATTTTGTAAGGTTTGTAAAGACACAAATTAGTTGTTTGTTTTACTCAATATGATGGTATAACTGTCATACTAAACATGAAAGTTATATAAAAATAACTCCAAAACCAAACATGCAATTCGTATAAAAAGGCCTGTAATATTGTAACTAAGTGAGTTTTACTACAATCAGGTACTTTGGTAAGGTTTACAAATACAAAAACTAAGTTTTACTCATAATGACAGTATAACTGCCACACGCAATATGACAGTTATTTAAACATAAATCCTAAACCACAAATGCTGAATGGCTATTTAAGCCTGGCGAAATGTGCCTTTGTGAGTTTTACTGGAAACAAAAAAAATTGTAATGTTTGTAAAGACACAAGTTAGTCTTTTTTTACTCAATATGACAGTATAGCTGTCTTACTAAATATGAAAGTTATATAAACATGCATTATGTCTAAAAATGCCTGTAATATATTTCACCTGAATTATGTATTTTGGTAAGGTTTACAAATAAACAAATTAGGTTTTACTCATAATGACAATATAACTGCCACAATCAAAATGACATTTATTTAAACAAAACTCCTAAAACAAACACGCTCAAAGACTAATAATGCCTGGACAAATGTATATTTGTGAGTTTTACTGGAAAACAATAATTTGTAATGTTTGTAAAGACACAAGTTAGTTTTTTTTTTACTCAATATGATGGTATAACTGTCATACTAAATATGAAAGTTATATAAACATAACTCCAAAACCAAACATGCCTTATGTTTAAAAATGCTTGAATTTTGAATCCATGTGAGTTTCACTAGAAACAGGTATTTTGGTAAGGTTTACAAATACAAAAAATAGGTTTTACTCATAATGACAGTATAACTGCCACATTCAAAATGACAGTTATTATAACATAACTCCTAAACAAAATATGCTAAATGGCTAATAATGCCTGGAGAAAGGTATCTTTGTGAGTTTTACTGGAAAAAATATATTTTGTAAGGTTTGTATAGACACAAGTTAGTTTTTTTTACTCATCATGATGGAAATATTCTTTATGTCTAAATCCTGCAATATTGTATCTATGTGAGTTTTATCAGAATCAGGTATTTTGGTAAGGTTTACAAATACAAAAAATAGGTTTTACTCATAATGACAGTATAACTGCCACACTCAATATGACAGTTATTTAAACATAACTCCTAAACCAAACATTATTAATGGCTAATAATGCCTGGAGAAATGTATCTTTGTGAGTTTTACTGGAAAAAAATATTTTTTAAGGTTTATAAAGACATAAGTTAGTTTTTTTTACTCAATATGATGGCATAACTGTCATACTAAAAATGAAAGTTATAAAAACATAACTCCAAAACCAAACATGCATTATGTCTAAAAATGCCTGTAATTATGTACCCATGTGAGTTTTACTAGAATCAGTTGTTTTTGTAAGGTTTGCAAATATTACATTTTGGTTTTACTCACTATGACAGTATACTGTCACATTCAATCTGACTGTTATTTAGACATAAATTCTAGACCACAGATGCAAAATGGCTAATAATAACTGGAGAAATGTATTTGTGTGAGTTTTTTTTGAAAAAAAAAAAACTTTGTAAGGTTTGTTTAGACACAAGTTAGTTTTTTTTACTCAATATGATGGAAATATGCTTTATGTCTAAAAAATCCTGTAATATTGTATCTATGTGAGTTTTATCAGAATCAGGTATTTTGGTAAGGTTTACAAATACAAAAAATAGATTTTACTCATAATGACAGTATAACTGCCACACTCAATATGACAGTTATTTAAACATAACTCCTAAACCACACATGCAAAATGGCTAATAATGCCTGGAGACATGTATCTTTGTAAAATGTACTGGAAAAAAAATAGTTTGTTAGGGTTGTAAAGACACAAAATAGTTTTTTTTTTACTCAATATGACAGTATAACTGTCGTACTAAATATGCAAGTTAAATAAACATAACTCCAAAACCAAACTTGCAGTCCGTCTAAAAATGCCTGTAATATTGAATCTATGTGAGTTTTACCAGAATCAGGTATTTTGGTAAGGTTTACAAATACAAAAATTGGGTTTTACTCATAATGACAGTATAACTGCCATGTTCAATATGACAGTAACATAACTCCTAAACCACACATGCAAAATGGTTAATAATGCCTGGAGAAATGTATCCTTGTGAGTTTCACTGGAAAAAAAATATTTTGTAAGGTTTGTAAAGACACAAGTTAGTTTTCTTTACTCAATATGACAGTTTAACTGTCATACGAAATATGAAAATTGTATTAACAAAACTCCAAAACCAAACGTGCAATCCGTCTAAAAATATCTGTAGTATTGAATTAATGTGAGTTTTACTAGATTAAGGTATTTTGGTAAGGTTTACAAATACAAAAATTAGGTTTTACTAATAATGACAGTATAACTGCCACACTTAATATGACAGTTATTTAAACGACACATGCGAAATGGTAAATAATGCCTGGATAAATGTATATTTGTGAGTTTCACTGGAAAAAAATAAATTGTAAGGTTTGTAAAGACACAAGTTTTTTTTTTTACTCAATATGACGGTATACTGTCCTACTAAATGTGAAAGTTATATAGACATAACTTCAAAACCAAAATTTCATTTTGTCTAAAAATGCTTATAATATTGTATCTATGTGAGTTTTAGTAGAATCAGTTGTTTTTGTAAGGTTTGCAAATACAAAATGTTGGTTTTACTCACTATGACAGTATATTGTCACATTCAAGCTGACTGTTAATTAAACATAAATCCTAAACCACAAATGCTAAATGGCTATTAATGCCTGGAGAAATGTGCCTTTGTGAGTTTTACTGGAAAAAATAAAACATTGTAAGGTTTGTAAAGACACAAGTTACTTTTTTTTTACTCAATATGACAGTATTACTGTCATACTAAATTTGAAATTTATATAAACATAACTCCAAAACCAAACATGCATTATGTCTAAAAATGCTTATAATATTGTGTCCATGTGAATTTTAGTAAAATCAGTTTTTTTTTAAGTTTGCAAATACAACATTTTGGTTTTACTCACAATGACAGTATACTGTCACATTCAATCCGACTGTTATTTAAACTTAAATTCGAAACCACACATGCAAAATGGCTAATAATGCCTGGAGAAATGTATCTTTGTAAAATGTACTGGAAAAAAAATAGTTTGTATGGTTTGTAAAGACACAAAATAGTTTTTTTACTCAATATAATGGTATAACTATCTTACTAAATTTGAAAGTTTATAAACAAATCTTCAAAAACAAACATGCAATCCGTCTACAAATGCCTGTAATATTGAATCTATGTGAGTTTTACTAGAATCAGGTATTTTGTTAAGGTTTACAAATACAAAAATTAGGTTTTACTCATAATGACAGTATAACTGCCACACTCAATATAATAAATGATAAATGGGTTGTACTTGTATAGCGCTTTTCTACCTTCAAGGTACTCAAAGCGCTTTGACACTACTTCCACATTTATCCATTATCACACACAGTCACACACTGATGGAGGGAGCTGCCATGCAAGGCGCTAACCAGCACCCGTCAGGAGCAAGGGTGAAGTGTCTTGCTCAGGACACAACGGACATGACGAGGTTGGTACTAGGTGGGGATTGAACCAGGGACCCTCGGGTCGCGCACGGCCATTCTTCCACTGCGTATGACAGTTATTTAAATATAACTCCTAAACCACACATGCAAAATGGCTAATAATGCTTGGAAAAATGTATTCTTGTGAGTTTTACCGGAAAAAAAAAAATATTTTGTAAGGTTTGTAAAGACACAAGTTACTTTTTTTTTACTCAATATGACAGTATAGCTGTCTTGCTAAATATGAAAGTTATATAAACATAACTCCAAACTAAAACATGTATTATGTCTAAAAATGCCTGTAATATTTTTTATACATGAGTTTTACCTGAATTATGTATTTTGGTAAGGTTTACAAATACAAAAATTAGGTTTTACTCATAATGACAATATAACTGCCACATTCAAAATGACATTTATTTAAACATAACTCCTAAACCAAACATGCTCAAAGGCTAATAATGCCTGGAAAAATGTATATTTGTGAGTTTTACTGGAAAACAATAATTTGTAAGGTTTGTAAAGACACAAGTTAGTTTTTTTTTACTCAATATGATGGTATAATTGTCATACTAAATATGAAAGTTATATAAACATGACTCCAAAACCAAACATGCCTTATATTTAAAAATGCGTAATTTTTGAATCCATGTGAATTTCACTAGAAACAGGTATTTTGGTAAAGTTTACAAATACAAAAAATAGGTTTTACTCATAATGACAGTATAACTGCCACATTCAAAATGACAGTTATTTAAAGATAACTCCTAAACAAAATATGCTAAATGGCTAATAATGCCTGTAGAAAAGTATCTTTGTCAGTTTTACTGGGGGGAAAAAAAATTGTAAGGTTTTTAAATACACTAGTTAGTTGTTGTTTGTTTACTCTATTTGACAGTATAACTGTCATAATAAATGTAAAAGTTATATAAACATAACTCCAAAACCAAACATGCATTATGTCTAAAAATGCCTGTAATATTGTATCCATGTAAGTTTTACTAGAATCATATGTTTTTGTAACTTTTGCAAATACAAAATATTGGTTTTACTCACTAGGACAGTTTTAAAAATAACTGTCACATTCAATCTGACAGTTATCTCTCCTAATCCAAACAAGCTAAATGGCTAATAATGCCTGGAGAAATTAATCTTTGTGAGTTTTGCTGGAAAAAAAATATTTTGTAAGGTTTGTAAAGACACAAGTTTTATAACTGTCATACTAAATATGAAAGTTAAATAAACATAACTCCAAAACCAAACTCGCAATCCGTCTAAAAATGCCTGTGGTATTAAATCTATGTGAGTTTTACCAGAATCAGATATTTTGGTAAGGTTTACAAATACAAAACTTGGGTCATACTCATAATGACAGTATAACTTCAATATTTGATATGACAGTTATTTAAACATAACTCCTAAACCACACATGCAAAATGGCTAATAATGCCTGGAGAAATGTATCTTTGTGATTTTTATTGGGAAAAAAAATATTTTGTAAGGTTTGTAAAGACACAATTTCCTTTTTTTAACTCAACATGACAGTATAACCGTCATACTGAATTTGAAAGTTATATAAACATAACTCCAAAACCAAACATGCATTATGTCTAAAAAGGCCTGTAATATTGTATCCATGTGAGTTTTACTAGAAACAGTTGTTTTTGTAAGGTTTGCAAATACAAAATATTGGCTTTACTCACTATGACAGCATACTGTCACATTCAATCTGACAGTTATTTAAACATAACTACTAAACCACACATGCAAAATGACTAAAAACGCCTGGAGAAATGTATCTATGTGAGTTTTACTGGAAAAAAAGAATTCGTAAGGTTTATAATGACACAATTTTTTTTCTTTTTACTCAATATGACAGTATTACTGTCATACTAAATGTAAAAGTAATGTAATTATAACTCCAAAACCAAACATGCATTATGTCTAAAAATGCCTGTAATATTGTATCCATGAGAATTGTACTAGAATCAGTTGTTTTTGTAAGGTTTGCAAATATTACATTTTGGTTTTACTCACTATGACAGTATACTGTCACATTCAATCTGACTGTTATTTAAACATAAATTCTAAACCACAGATGCAAAATGGCTATCATAACTGGAGAAATGTATTTTTGTGAGTTTTAATGGAAAAAAACATTTTTGTAAAGTTTGTATAGACACAAGTTAGTTTTTTTTACTCAATATGATGGAAAAATGCTTTATGTCTAAAAAAATCCTGCAATATTGTATCTATAGGAGTTTTATCAGAATCAGGTATTTTGGTTAGGTTTACAAATACAAAAAATAGGTTTTACTCATAATGACAGTATAACTGCCACACTCAATATGACAGTTATTTAAACATAACTCCTAAACCAAACATGATTAATGGCTAATAATGCCTGGAGAAATGTATCTTTGTGAGTTTTACTGGAAAAAAAATATTTTTTAAGGTTTAAAAAGACACAAGTTAGTTTTTTTTACTCAATATGATGGCATAACTGTCATACTAAATATGAAAGTTATATAAACATAACTCCAAAACCAAACATGCATTATGTCTAAAAATGCCTGTAATATTGTATCTATGTGAGTTTTACCAGAATCAGGTAAATTGGTAAGGTTTACAAATACAAAAAGTAGGTTTTACTCACTATGACAGTATACTGTCACATTCAATCTGACAGTTATTTAAACATAATGTAACTCCTAAACCACACATAAAAAATGGCTAATAATCCCTGGAGAAATGTATCTTTGTGAGTTTTCCTGAAAAAACAAAACAATTTGTAAGGTTTGTAAAGACACAAGTTCGGTTTTTTTTTACTCAATATGATTGTATAACTGTCATACTAAATATGAAAGTTTTATAAACATAACCCTAAAACCAAACATGCATTATGTATAAAAATGCCTGTAAAATTCTATATTTGTGAGTTTTACCAAAATCATGTATTTTGGTAAGGTTTACAAATACAAAAAATAGGTTTTATTCATAAAGACAGTGTAACTGCCACACTCAATACGACAGTTATTTAAACATAACCCTTAAACCTCACATGCAAAATGGCTAATAATGCCTGGAGAAATGTATCTTTGTAAGTTTTACTAGAAAAAAATATTTTGTAAGGTTTGTAAAGACAAAAGTTCGTTTTTTTTTACTCAATATGATGGTATGAATGTCATACTAAATATGAAAGTTATATAAACATAATTCCAAAACCAAACTCCTAAACCAAACTTGCAATATGTCTTAAACTGCCTGTAATTATGAATCTATGTGAGTTTTACCAGAATCAGGTATTTTGGTAAGGTTGACAAATACAAAGCCTGGGTTTTACTCATAATGACAGTATAACTGCAACATTTGATTTGACAGTTATTTAAACATAACTCCTAAACCACACATGCAAAATGGCTAATAATGCCTGGAGAAATGTATCTTTGTGAGTTTTACTGGGGAAAAAAAAATTGTAAGGTTTGTAAAGACACAAGTTAGTTTTTTTTACTCAATATGATTGTATAACTGTCATACTAAATATGAAAGTTATATAAACATAACTCCAAAACCAAACATGCAATCCGTATAAAAATGTCTGTAATATTGAATCTATGTGAGTTTAACTAGAATCAGGTATTTTGGTAAGGTTTACAAATACAAAAATTAGGTTTTACTTATAATGACAGTATAACTGCCACACTCAATTTGACAGTTATTTAAACATAACTCCTAAACCACACATGCAAAATGGCAAAAAAATGCCTGGAGAAATGTATCTTTGTGAGTTTTACTGGTAACAAATATTTTGTAAGGTTTGTAAAGACACAAATTAGTTGTTTGTTTTACTCAATATGATGGTATAACTGTCATACTAAATATGAAAGTTATATAAAAATAACTCCAAAACCAAACATGCAATTTGTATAAAAATGGCTGTAAAATTGAATTTATGTGAGTTTTACTAGAATCAGGTATTTTGGTAAGGTTTACAAATATAAACAATATTTTTTTACTTATATTGACAGTATAACTGCCACACTCATTATAACTTAACTCCAAAACCAAACAGGCATTATGTCTAAAAATGCCTGTAATATTGTATTCATGTGAGTTTAACTAGAATCAGTTGTTTTTGTAAGGTTTGCAAATACAAAATATTGGTTTTACTCACTATGACAGTATACTGTCACATTCAATCTGACAGTTATTTAAACAATAATCCTAAACCACAAATACAAATTGGTTATGAAATTTATCTTTGTGAGTTTTACTGGAAAAAAATATTTTGTAAGGTTTTTAAAGACACAAGTTAGTTTTTTTTTTACTTAATATGACAGTATAACTGTCATACTAAATATGAAAGTTATATAAACATAACTCCAAAACCAAGCATGCAATCTCTCTAAAAATGCCTGTATTATTGAATCTATGTGAGTTTTACTAGAATTAAGTATTTTGGTAAGGTTTACAAATACAAAAATTAGGTTTTACTCATAAATACAGTATAACTGCCACACTCAATATAACAGTTATTTAAACATAACTCCAAAACCAAACATGCATTATGTCTAAAATTCCTATAATATTGTATGTATTCATGTGAGTTTTTAGAATCAGTTGTTTTTGTAAGGTTTGTGAATACAACATTTTGGTTTTACTCACTATGACAGTATACTGTCACATTCAATCTGACTGTTATTTAAACATAAATTCTAAACCACAGATGCAAAATGGCTAATAATAACTGAAGAAATTTATTTTTGTGAGTTTTACTGGAAAAAAAAAATATTTTGTAAGGTTTGTATGGACACAAGTT